>NC_058403.1:44112369-44321125 GCF_002201575.2 Neomonachus schauinslandi | reverse complement strand
CCTTTCATTTTATTTTTATTTTTATTTTTTTTGCTTTAAAAATCTTAGGTATCAATATACTGTGTTGGTAAACTGGCCCTCTGGAGAAAAAAAAAACAAGCAATGATCTGTGGTGTTTGCCAACTGCTGTCGTGTAACTATTTCCATCATGGCCAATTTCAAGCTACTAACAGTTTAACAAACCAGCTCCCTAGATTCCTCGCCATTTAATAATCCTCTCTCGCAACCTGGAATGATCTGGCTCTAACGAACCACGGCCCATCTCCTAGTGCTGGTACATCCTCCTTTCCTTCAGCTCTCCCACCCTCATCATACAACTGTACTTCCTCTTTTACATAGTCACAGCTCCCAGCTGAGGACGTTTCTATTCGTTTCTAGCCTATCGGTCTTTTTATTTTCTTCTCTGTCTAACCTGGATTCACCAGTTGCTTACCTGCAAGATTCTTTTTCCACTACCCCAATTCACCTTTAATGCCTGTGAGTTTCTGTTGTACCTGCTCTACACACAGTAGCCTCCGTCACTGCCATTCTTATATTTGGGGGGGGGGGTCGAGTGTTCCTGCAGAAAGTCATGGATACATGCACACCACTGCCAGAACACATTCAGATTCTTCAGCATCAGCTGGATGTCAGCATTATTTTAATTATTTTACTTTCTCCAGGATGAAAGATGTGGTCTGGCAGAAGTGGAGGAAGAATACAGGTACCTAATGACAATTACTGGATTAGCAGTCCAGAAGATCCACTTCCGGACACTGAGGGTTGCATTATCGTTAAAAACCTTAGTAACAATTTTTATAACTGGTTGCCCTTGCTGGGGCCCAGAGAGAAACTGTTCCTGGTCCAGAACCTGCCCTTGATGCTCCCCCCACTTTTTTTCCTTTGGTCTGATCAGTGATCAGCTACTTTTCTTTTTAACTTCGGCAATTATTCTAAACATTCACTTTAAATGAAGGTTTGTTCTCAAACTTCCAAATAAACTCTCCTCCTACTTCACATAGAAATGCAACAACATCAGGTATCATTTCTTTCAATTTAATGCTTCTCATACATCTCTCTAGATTGACAACACACAGTCCCATGAGCCTTGGAAGATGTGGAGGCCTCTACTATTCAAAGTTAATCCTTTACCAGGGTCCTTGATTTTGTACCTTCCCATCTCCTGAGATAGTTGGCCTCATCAATGTATTTTCTTTAATTCCCTATCCCCCAGTGTATAAGTTGTCTAAATTTCTTTCTATTTAAAAAATAGTCTTCATGTTTCTTTTTGTCTACTAGCATCTGATTTTTCTCTTGACTTGCTATCTCACGCACTTTTTACAAAAAAAACCCAACCAAACAAACCCCAGAACCCCAATTCCTATTCATCTTTCATTCTCATTTTGCCCTATACATTCTGACTTCTGCCTGGGACCAACCCATTAAACATGCTCTTGAGATCACAGAAGACCTCATAAGTGGTAAATCCCATAGATGCTTTTCAGTCTTCATTTTTCTGACCTTCTCTGCTGCACTTGATACAGTTGCTTATTTGCTCTCGCCTGGTGTGCAGGATTCCATGTCCTCACCTCCCTCCTTGTCCTCTTTGACCATTTATTCTTAGTCACCTTTGGAGACACCACCCTGCTGCCTCCTCAGGTTGGCATGTCACAGAGTTCCAACCTTGTTCAGCTCCTTGTCTTTCTCTAAAAGTTCTTCCTAGAAAATATGGTTTGGCGGGCGCCTGGGTGGCTCAGTTGGTTGAGCGACTGCCTTCGGCTCAGGTCATGATCCTGGAGTCCCTGGATCGAGTCCCGCATCGGGCTCCCTGCTCGGCAGGGAGCCTGCTTCTCCCTCTGACCCTCTCCCCTCTCATGTGCTCTCTCTCTCTCTCATTCTCTCTCTCTCTCTCAAATAAATAAATAAATAAATCTTAAAAAAAAAAAGAAAATATGGTTTGGCTTTAATAACCACTTTTATGCTACCGGCTACCAGATCTTTAACTTCAGTCAGTATTTTTCTCCTCAGCTTCAGATTTGTATTTCTAATTGCTGTCTGGACATGTTCACTGAATGTTCCATAGACATCTCAAATGGAATACAAGCCAAATGAAACTCAGCATCTCCCAACGACCAGCCCATCCTATTCCTACTCTGTTTCTTCAAATCAGTTTGTAGCACCACCTTCCACACATTCTTCTTGCTCCTAGGCATCCTTTTCCAATTATGTTTTGAAATATGGTTTCCTTACCCAATCTGATCTTGTTGGATTTTGTTTTTATTAATCCCCCCCTTGTTCTCTTTGTGCTTTGCAAATAATGTATCTGTATCTTTTCTCTCATATCAAAGGATTTGAGGTGGCAACAAGAGGCTGTAGCCTGAACATACACAATATAACATACCAAAACCAGTGGTATTATATTTTTACATAACTGAATTGTGTGATTTGATAAACAAATCCACATTCAACAAATATAAAATAAAGGAATAACTTTTTGTGGTTGGCATATGGTATCTCAAAGTTTTTAAGTATTTTAAAACTGTTTTTATTTGAATTGCTTGTTAATATTGTTATAAAAAATGGAAGTCCAAAGATTTAAGGGCAAGCAGTTGCCAGGTAAGTGCTACAAAAAGTGTTTATGAAATCCATATGCATAGTTTGAGAGAGACCATACACGGATGATGGCCAAGTTTACACTTAATCCACACTTGGAAAAGTTAGGAATATTTGCCCATCAGTGAGGTCATACATTCCAGGCAGCAGGGCCAATGCTCTGCTTGCTAAGTCAGGATGCATTTTATTTTAAAATTAAAAATACACATATAGTTACATACCCACCCACATCCCTTCTGCGTGCACGCGTGCACGCGTGCACACACACACATATGTGCATGCACACACACACAAACACAGACACTTAACCACACCAGCTCTTGCCAATATATACCTGGAGGAATGTCCATAAGGATGCTGAACAGTAGACGATTTATGAATCTAGTGCAACATCACAGCCAGCCACCACCACTGACACTAGATTGTAATTTTGTACTTGGTTTTGCTACCACTCTTTCATATAAAACAGTAAACTGAAATGATTTTCAAATATGTGGGAGACCAAGGGGAAATCTTTTCTGCTTCTAGTAAGCACAGAATGCTATTAATGAGCCACAGATTGCTTCCCTACAACGCAATGCACTTAGCCACTTCCTCTGTGCTCACAGAAGCTGCGATTATTAAATTCTAAAGCAGTAGTTTGAAAAATGACTTCGTTTTTGAGAATTTGTAGGATATATATCTTTATAAATTTTATTTCTGCTTGCCATGGGAAGCTGAGTGTCTGCTACTGACTTAAAGTTTATATAGCACTTTGAGCTTCTGGGGTTAAAGAGAGAGGATTACAAAGAAAGGTAAGAATATTAAAAAAGGGTAAGAAGGGAATATTGGGCCCTGTGGATTTTTTTTCTCATGAAATTATGTTTATTTTAATAGAAATTCTACGTGCAGACAGGACACAGGTTCACATGGGGAGATGACGGTGAGCTTCTAAAAAGAAGTAATAAGTAGTTTGATTTAAAAAAAAAAAGTGTATGAGAACATTGCTTTGAGTCAGAGGCCTGAGTTTGAATCTTCACTCTACCACTTACAATACGTCATGTATTATTCTATAAGCCTTACAATAATCGACTCAATGGATCCTCTCGACACTTACATGCAGTAGATGCTGTTAATATTCCCATTTTATAGTTAAGTGAACAGAGGCACATGCAAGTTAGTAACTTGCCCAAGTCACAAGGTCGCGCCGCTGATAAAGTGACGAGCCAAGGTGAGCTAACAAATATTAAGATTCTCATAGCAGAGGTAATGGTATACCACTTATAAACATGTAGTAGGATATTTACAAATAAATATTTTATTGATAATATATTATCTTTTCTTTATAATGTCTTTTAATTAATTCAGGATTCATCAGGATAAAAAAGTATATCTGAAGCTAACAATTCTCTCCTAATTTGCTGTGGCAGGCAGTCATTCGATCCAATTTTCAGCAGCAATTTAGATTGAGTATGTGCGACATTATTTGCCATTATATTCAGCTCTAGGATATAGCTGATAAAAAAAAAACCCAAAACATATCCCAAGCATCATTAGAGAATAAGTCTTTTTGGTATGTGTCTGATAAAAAAGAGCTTTAGAATAAACATAATGGAAGGGCCTAACTATATATGCATTTCAAGTACCATAGGTGGTCCTGATAAATTATTCTAAAATAATTTAGCACATTTACAGGAGAAATGAATACAAGCGATAAAATAACATTCTGAGAATGGCTACAGAAAAAAACCAAAAAACAAATAGTTCGTGTCCCCAAATACCTATGAATTTCATTTTGCCTTAAAGAGCATACTTGGTTGAGAGTCTGCATTGTGTGAGGAGTATTGCTCTGTAATAACTGGACGATTTTGCTGAATTCAGCTTCTGGCATTGAATCTGGACATCAAGTCCAGTCGCAGGGTAAACATATCATCACTGCTAATATTGAGAGAGGTTGGAAGAAGAGGGCATGAACTCAAGAAAAATAAATGAAAATGGGATAAAAAAAGAAAGGTGAAATGCAGAACCTGATCAAGTAACATAGAACAAAAAATAAAGTGAAGAAAGAATGCTCAAGACCATTTTTATCACATGAAAAGGAAGATAAAAAATAGTGTAACACTGATGTATTATATGTTGGCTAACTGAATAAAATAAAACAATTAAAAAAATAGTGTAACACGTCCCAAATAGCAAAAGTCCAGGGATAAGTAAGAAAAATGGCCATGTCTCTGTAGATAGATAAATATTTAAGAATATAGTGACTTCAAATATGTGACCCCTGCTGGGGATGAAAAATATTTATTGTAGTGATTATTTTTTATATTTCTGGTTTTTATTATCAATGAATACTTTTATAACATATGATAACTTTTTAAATATTAAAGACATTATAAATATATTTGAAATATAACTTCATGGTACCTTCTCAGCTCTGTTAATCTCTTCTACTATATAACACAAGTGATTTTTGTACACACCATACCCTCAAGGATAAGTCACTTTAGTCTATGTGCTGCCGAAGCGAGCACTTGGATAAGTCACTTTACAAAGAGTGCTTTAAAAGTTTTTGTTCTGAAACAGATCTCTGCTAGAGTTTTGTCATATTTCTTTTCTTTCCTGAAAGTCAGGCAAATGAATTTAAGAGGGATAAAACCAGTTTTCTGATATGAACTTGAGTCATTATTGGTAAATACACATCAATTTAAGGGGGTCAGCAGTATAGATCATGCATAAAACATCATACTGAATAGTTAAATGTGATAAAAGCAAAATGAATGTTTATGTGAGGCAACTGGGTTTCATTTACTCTCTTTATAACATCATTTGAAATATATATGAATTTATAGGAGAAATCAATTATATTATTATGTGTATATACTCCTCCAGTTAGTAGCACACTAACGTATCACAGTTTCAGAGAAATGCACCCTAGAGAAAATGCTGCTATTCTTCATGGAAAAATCCATGAATAACATTATGCAAAAATTAATTTATGATAAATGATTTAAATCTAGAACTCGGAATAGCTTATTTAAATGCCATCAGAAAAGAACACCTCACCCGCAAAAAGGAGTCTAGGGATCCATTCTCCATATATTCCACCACAATCATTACTGGTCTGCCTGCAAAAAGAGCAAGGGAACACACAAGGATTAGAGCAATTACAGAAAGATGTGCTGCAGTTAGAGATCTCCAGCTGTGGCAGCTAAATTATTTGTATTTTATTAATAGGAACTTCATTTTCCAACATGCTTCTACAAAAGTCTTAATATTATACATAGGCATCTCTCCATTTTTTATAGCATTATTTCTGTTGAGTTCATAAAAAGAACAAGAATTACAAAGGAATTAAGAATTTCCTTTTCTAAAGCCCTGCCATCGGTTATTTAGATTATGTTCTCTTTGTCCTGAGCTTTTCCTTAAAAGACCGGCGACAAGCTCAAGTGAGGCTTCACGTAGTTACCGAGGCTGCTCTGGCAGTTGTGGTAACTTCTAGAAATGTTAGACCGGGCATTTCTGAAATATTCCTAAGGCAAAGCAGAGAGGAGAAATTTATAAATTCTCTTTAAGAAATTATAAAGCATCAGTCAAAGTCTGCTTTTAAGGGCTTCTAAGTGGAAAAATGTCAGCAGATTGATGAATGCCACAAAGTTGGTGGGCTCTACAATAGTTCCTGATCATATCTTTATTGGACATAGATTAGATCAACATAACAATGATGACAGTACATGAAAAATAAGTAACTCTGACTTTGTAGTCTAGTAAGAAGCTAAAATCCGAAACTGAACATCATTTCTTTCTTCTTTATCATATCTATTGGCAACTGTTACAGTTCCCAATACCTCTATTAGGTAGAATATTTGACATAAATAACTTAGATTTGTTTCAAAGAAAAGAATCTATTTGTTCTGCCAAATTGCTCAAGTTTAAAAGATAAACTCATTTCAGATGAAGGGAAAATGATATTTACCTGAAATAAACATGTATGACACATTTACTTTTTACTTCTGTATTTCTTGCTTCTCATTGAAATTTTTAGCAATTGAATCTGCACTGTGCACAGACGTTTTCCCTCATGAGTACAAAAAAATTCTGGAAAGAAATTATGTGTACCAATGATGGAAATATTAGATCTCATCTTGTAATTCATGTCCCTTTTATGAACTCAAAGCCTTATGGGTTAAAAAGGCTGACTGTAACAAATTAGTACAATGTCTGCAAAGGCTAGATTTTATATTTGAATCTATATTTTAAAGAAAGATGTGCTAAAGGTTAAATGTAGTAACAAAACTCCCAATTTATCATGCATAGTACCAGAATCCAAAGAAATTTTCCATTTTGGTGGATTTCCATAATGTTCCTCAAAGTCATTAATTTCACCCAAATATAGATACAGAACTTTATCAGAAAATACTGAGGTCAAATGAAGTGTCCACACTCTTGTAGCGAGGATCTAGAAGATCCAGGTTTTAAATCTGACGGTTTGTCACGAAATCTTTTATTTGGCTATTGGTTTTAGAGAGCTTGGAAATAGGAGCCTGATGGATGCAAACACTTGGTTAGCAAGATAGGGAAAATAAAAAATCATTTTTTATACTTAAATATGAAAGTTCTGAGACCAGTATTCCAGTTTCAATGATAATGGATCATGGAAGTTAAGGGGAAACACTGGGTTACTACAGAGGCTGCCTGGGTTCACCTGCCCAGAGTCACATCATTTTAACCTACCTTGACCATTGCTACCAGAGAAACATGTTTAGTTTAATAAAATATATACTCTTCCTAAGAATGTCAGTCTTGATACAATAAAAAAAACTTGCAAGCACTTCCCTTGTATTGATACAAATTATTATTAGCCCTATTACACAGATACAGAAATTGGAGGATAGAAAATTACTTGCCCAGAGTCAAGCAGCTGGTAAGGCAGAGTGTCTCAGAACTTAAGCTCTTAACTTTTATGCCATAGGTGCCTCTCAGACATAATTTATAGATCAAAGCTGTAAGGTTCATCCTCCCATGCTGGACCTCACCTCTCCTAACTAGCCCTACTGTCTCCTGTTCCATTAGCTGTCATTATCATCTATACTGGTTCAATCCTCTGCTTTTCCTTTTGGTATTCCCCTGCCAGGATAATCTACCGATTTGCTTCTCTCCCTAATCTCATCCCACACCTTCCCAGAATTTATATACTGCACCTCTTCCTTGAAAGTTCCCATGGTGATATTTCCTATAGTGGCATTCCCATCACATCTACTGTCTGCATTATGAAATGTTGTGCCTGGTTCTATGTTAGGTTGTTTTTCTCTCTTAACTTCCCATAGATGCTATGTATCCCCATTCACTAAGTTTCTCAAAGCCATGTCCCATAAACCTGAGCAGAGTAGTTGCTTTATAGTGACGAGATGATTTTTCTCAACGATTTTCCTAATTCCTCAAAGGGTAACACTGAAGTATTTGAGCAAGATCCTAATCTATGTGAATACCAAGTACTTTGAAATAGGTTCTATCTATAACTCCTTGGGAGATACTTTAGGCAATCTTGAAATTCATCAGTGATATGTTTCATCTTCTCATTAAGGATAATAAAGAGTCAAATGAAGACTCCCCCAGTTTCTTGTGAATTAGAAGTTTCACACCTGAGCTCTGTATCTTTTGTATTTTGTGCAGTCACATCAATTTAGAGCTGCTATTATTAAACTAAGGAGCTGTTTTATTAGAATACTGCTGGCATCTAACCTGTAATTTGTTTCCTAGTGATTTTCTATAGGGAGGTTAGCTACACTGTGAAGATTACAAGCAACCTTACAGTCTATGATCATATTTTATAATCAACAAAATAGATAAGTATAAGGGAAATTATGACAGGATGGTATTCAAATATGTGGCTAGGTGACAGAAGTCTATTGGTAAACAGTGCTTTGTCTTATTTTCAAATATGTAAAAATTATATAATACATTATTGCTCTTGGAAAATATATTTGGAGGTGATTAATTCTTTTTATATTTTCAAGATATTTCAGCTTTTTTCACCTTTTTTTTTTTTTACAATTTTAGCCAGTTTCCCAAAGACCTCATGTCACAGAATTAACTTAGTATGTGCACTGTACTGAAGTCAGAGGACAAACTCCAAGACTCTTGAATGTTAGTCAAGTCTCAAAATCCCTAGACCTTTTTTAGAAGCCTCATCAGTTTGCTTTAAGAGATTTTGAAAACCACTTCTACAAATCACACAAAAAGTGAATTTCTTTCATTTTCCTTCAAAAATAGCCCAGAAATGGTTATGTATATCTTAAACTGCACTGGAATCAAAACCTTGGAAGAAATCACTTATTTATATCCTGAACACAATGAATCACAAAATCCCAGATCATCTTTTTCCTGTTAGAGAGAAAAATTATTTTCTTTAATTGGGACTTCAATGGACTATTGACTAATGCTTTTTTTTTTTTTTCCTTCCAAATCTGCAGTTGCCCAATACTTAAGATGATTTTGATATGGGTGGTGTTGAGAAACCACATGATGGTAAGAGTATATGTTTCTTGTGTTGTTAAAGAAAACAGAAGAAAAGCATTCTTCAAATGTTCTAAGGAAACTTGGAGAAAATATTTTGTGAGTGAAATAGCGTTTTTGTTTGTTTGTTTGCCTCAAGAAGGTCTGTGAAAGAAGGGTATTACAGAAATTTAGTATTTTCATAAAAGTAATGAGTTTTTGCTGGATATAGTATTTTGTGTCGGCTTGGCCATTTCTAATATGCTGTCAGTAATATTAAAAATCTAAACAAATCTCAATGACCTCCAAACTCTGTTACAGATTTAAATCAATTCTAGCTTATTTAACATTATATCATGTCTATATTTTCTCTACCATGTAATAAAATTTGTGGTGATAACTTGGATTGACAGTTAGGTTGCTAGTTTTTTTCCCCCAATTGCAATTCCAGATATTTGGAGCCAGTTATTTATTTTTTTTTTTAAAGATTTTATTTATTTATTTGACAGAGAGAGAAACAGCGAGAGAGGGAACACAAGCAAGGGGAGTTGGAGAGGGAGAAGCAGGCTTCCCGCAGAGCAGGGAGTCCGATGCGGGGCTCGATCCCAGGACCCCAGGATCATGACCTGAGCCGAAGGCAGACACTTAACGACTGAGCCACTCAGGTGCCCCAAGGAGCCAGTTATTTTTAACCCATTTCTACCTCCCCCATTTCTGCTGTAGAGATAGTGAATTACAGTTATAATCTCAAATGGATTTGAGAATAAATAATTTTCTTATCACTCTAAGGCATTCAAAAATATGGATGCCATAAATTTGAACAAAGTTATAATATATTTTCATTCACAAGATGGGTACTAAAACTGGGGAATGATTTTCCCTTAGACTGTTGCCTGGTCATTATCAGATTGTGTCCCAAATGAATCTTATGCTCAAGTGAATTCAAATCAAGTCTTTTAACATTTCCTCTGAACTCTCTTTCCCTCCTATATTCCTGTTGGGATTAAAACATCCCTATCTGGAGGAGGAGCAAGGTGGCAGAGTAGTAGGAGACCTAAATTTCATCTGGTCCCAGGAATTCGGCTAGATAGGGATCGAACCATTTTTAACACCTACGAACTCAACAGGAGATTGAAGAAAAGAATAGCAGCAACTCTCTGAACAGAAAAGCGACCACTTTCTGGAAGAGTCATATTCTATCCCTTCATAGTAGTTAACCTTATTTTTGGTATATATATAAGTTGTTCTCCCTTTAAAATTTTGGGATACAGTTTCTTCTAACAGACCAAAATATACCCTAAATCTCTAGTGTATGGCTTTGTTCTAGTCTCCTGCCTGATCACATTATCTCTTTTTTTTTTTTTAAATTTCTCTTCTTTCTTTTTTCAACCAACTTCTTATCAATTCCTTTTATAAAATCTTTTATAATTTTCATCTTTACAGTCATATTCCATCCCTTCATAGTATTTACCCTTATTTTTGTACATATATAAGTTTTTCTTTCTTTAAAATTTTGGGAGGCAGTTTCTTCCAACAGACCAAAATACGCCCCAAATCTAGTCTGTGGCACTAATCTATTCACCAGCCTGATCATATTCTTTTTTTTTGTCTTTTTCTTTTTTCTTTCTTTCCCTTTCTTTTCCCACAGTTTTGGTCTCTTCTGATTTGTTTAGTGTATATTTTTGGGGGGTTGTTATTATGCTGTTAGCATTTTGTTCTCTCATTCAACTATTCTCCTCTGGACAAAATGACAAGATGGAAAAACTCACCTCAAAAAAAAGAACGAGAGGCAGTACTGACTGCCAGGGACCTAATCAATACGGACATTAGTAAGATGTCAGAACTAGAGTTCAGAATGACGATTATAAAGATACTAGCTGGGCTTGAAAAAAGCATGGAAGATACTAGAGAAACCCTTTCTGGAGAAATAAAAGAACTAAAATCTAACCAAGTCGAAATCAAAAAAGCTATTAATGAGATGCAATAAAAAATGGAGGCTCTAACTGCTAGGATAAATGAGGCAGAAGAGAGAATTAGTGACATAGAAGACCAAATGACGGAGAATAAAGAAGCTGAGAAAAAGAGAGATAAACAACTACTGCATCACGAGGGCAGAATTCGAGAGATAAGTGATACCATAAGATGAAACAATATTAGAATAATTGGGATCCCAGAAGAAGAAGAAAGAGAGAGAGGGGCAGAAGGTATATTGGAGCAAATTATAGCAGAGAATGTCCTTAATTTGGGGAAGGAAACAGGCATCAAAATCCAGGAGGCACAGAGAACACCCCTCAAAATCAATAAAAATAGATCAACACCCCGACATCTAATAGTAAAACTTCGAGTCTCAGAGACAAAGAGAAATACCTGAAAGCAGCTCGGGACAAGAGGTCTGTAACCTACAATGGCAGAAACATCAGATCGGTAAGAGACCTATCCACAGAGACCTGGCAGGCCAGAAAGGACTGGCATGATATATTCAGAGTACTAAATGAGAAAAATATGCAGCCAAGAATACTATATCCAGCTAGGCCGTCATTGAAAATAGAAGGAGAGATTAAAAAGCTTCCAGGACAAACAAAACCTAGAAGAATTTGCAAACATGAAACCAGCCCTACAAGAAATCTTGAAAGGGGTCCTCTAAGCAAAGAGAGAACCTAAAAGTAACATAGGCCAGAAAGGAACACAGACAATATACAGTAACAATCACCTTACAGGCAATACAATGGCACAAAATTCATATCTTTCAATAGTTACCCTGAATGTAAATGGGCTAAATGCCCCAATCAAAAGACAAAGGGTATCAGGTTGGATAAAAAACAAGAACCATGTATATGCTGTCGGCAAGAGACTCATTTTAGACCCAAAGACACGTCCAGATTGAAAGTGAGGTCGTGGAAAACCATTTACGATCCTAATGGACACCAAAAGAAAGCTGGGGTGACAATCCTTATATCAGACAAATTAGATTTTAAATCAAAGACTATAATAAGAGATGGGGAAGGACACTATATCATACTTAAAGGGTCTATCCAACAAGAAGATCTAACAATTGTAAATAGTTATGCCCCTAACATGGGAGCAGCCAATTATATAAGCCAATTAATAACAAAAAAACACATCAATAACAATACAATAATATTAGGGGACTTTAACACCCCCCTCACCTAAATGGACAGATCATCTAAGCAAAAGATCAACAAGGAAATAAAGACTTTAAATGAGACACTGGACCAAATGGACTTCACAGATATATTCAGAACATTCCATCCCAAAGCAACAGAATACACATTCTTCTCTAGTGCCCATGGATCATTCTCCAGAATAGATCACATCCTAGGTCACAAATCAGGTCTCAACCGGTACCAAAAGATTAGGATCATTCCCTGCATATTTTCAGACCACAGTGCTTTGAAACTAGAACTCAATCACAAGGGGAAAGTCAGAAAGAACTCAAATACATGGAGGCTAAAGAGCATCCTACTAAAGAATGAATGGGTCAACCAGGAAATTAAAGAAGAATTAAAAAAATTCATGGAAACAAATGAAAATGAAAGCACAATTGTTCAAAATCTCTGGGATGCAGCAAAGGTGGTCCTAAGAGGAAAGTATATAGCAATACAAGCCTTTCTCAAGAAATAAGAATGGTCTCAAATACACAACCTAACCCTACACCTAAAGGAGCTGGAGAAAGAACAGCAAATAAAGCCTAAACCCAGCAGGAAAAGAGAAATTATAAAGATCAGAGCAGAAATCAATGAAATAGAAACCAAAAGAACAGTAGAACAGATCAACGAAACTAGGAGCTGGTTCTTTGAAAGAATTAGTAAGATTGATAAATCCCTGGCCAGACTTATCAAAAGAAAAATGACCCAAATAAAAAAAATTATGAATGAAAGAGGAGAAATCATAACCAACACCAAAGAAATACAAACAATTATAAGAACATATTATGAGCAACTATATTACTACAAATTAGACAATCTGGAAGAAATGGATGCATTCCTAGAGATGTATAAACTACCAAAACTGAACCAGGAAGAAATAGAAAACCTGTACAGACCTATAACCACTGGAGAAACCCTTTCTGGAGAAATAAAAGAACTAAAATCTAACCAAGTCGCTTTCCACTAAGGAAATTGAAGCAGTAATCAAAAATCTCCCAAGAAACAAGAGCCCAGGGCCAGATGGCTTCCCAGGGGAATTCTACCACACATTTAAAGAAGAATTAATACCTATTCTTCTGAAACTGTTCCAAAAAGTAGAAATGGAAGGAAAACTTCCAAACTCATTTTATGAGGCCAGCATACCTTGATCCCAAAATCAGACAAAGACCCCATCAAAAAGGAGAATTACAGACCAATATCCCTGATGAACATGGATGCAAAAATTCTCACCAAAATACTAGCCAATAGGATCCAACAGTACATTAAAAGGATTATTCACCATGACCAAGTGGGGTTTATATCTGGAATGCAAGATTGGTTCAACATCCTCAAATCAATCAATGTGATACAATACATTAATAAAAGAAAGAACAAGAACCATATGATCCTCTCAACAGATGCAGAAAAATCATTTGACAAAGTACAGCATCCTTTCTTGATTAAAACTCTTCAGAGTATAGGCATAGAGGGTACATACCTCAATATCATAAAAGCCATTTATGAAAAACCCACAGAGACAATCATTCTCAATGGGGAAAAACTGAGAGCTTTCCCCCTAAGGTCAGGAATACAGCAGGGATGTCCACTATCATCACTGCTATTCAACATATTACTGGAAGTCCTAGCCACAGCAATCAGACAACAAAAAGAAATAAAAAGGCATCTGACTCAGCAAAGAAGAAGTCAAACTGTCACTCTTTGCAGATGATATGATACTTTATGTGGAAAACCCCAAAGACTCCACCCCAAAACTTCTAGAACTCATACAGGAATTCATTAAAGTGGCAGGATATAAAATCAATGCACAGAAACCAGTTGCATTTCTATATACCAACAACAAGACAGAAGGAAAATTAAGGAGTCAATCCCATTTACAATTGCACCCAAGACCATAAGATACCTAGGAATAAATCTAACCAAAGAGGCAAAGATTCTGTACTCAGAAAACTATAAAATACTCATGAAAGAAATTAAGGAAGACACAAAGAAATGGAAAAACATTCCATGCTCATGGATTGGAAGAACAAATATTGTGAAGATATCAATGCTACCTAGAGCAATCTACACATTTAATGCAATCCCTATCAAAATACCATCCACTTTTTTCAAAGAAATGGAACAAATAATCCTAAAATTTGTATGGAACCAGAAAAGACCCCACATAGCCAGAGGAATGTTGAAAAAGAAAAGCAAAGCCGGCGGCATCACAATTCCGGACTTCCAGCTCTATTACAAAGCTGTCATCATCAAGACAGCATGGTACTGGCACAAAAACAGACACATAGATCAATGGAACAGAATAGAGAGCCCAGAAATGGACCCTCAACTCTATGGTCAACTAATCTTCGACAAAGCAGGAAAGAATGTCCAATGGAAAAAAGACAGTCTCTTCAACAAATGGTGTTGGGAAAATTGGACAGCCACATGCAGAAGAATGAAACTGGACCACTTCCTTATACCACACACAAAAATAGACTCAAAATGGTTGAAAGACTTAAATGTGAGACAGGAGTCCATCAAAATCCCAAAGGAGAACACAGGCAGCAACCTCTTTGACCTCAGCTACAGCAACTTCTTCCTAGAAACATTGCCAAAGGCAAGGGAAGCAAGGGCAAAAATGAACTATTGGGACTTCATCAAGATAAAAAGCTTTTGCACAGCAAATAAACAGTCAACAAAACCAAAAGACAACCAACAGAATGGGAGAAGATATTTGTAGACATATCAGATAAAGGGCTAGTATCCAAAATCTATAAAGAACTTAACAAACTCAACACCCAAAGAATAAATGATCCAATCAAGAAATGGGCAGAAGACATGAACAGACATTTTTGCAAAGAAGACATCCAAATGGCCAACAGACACATGAAAAAGTTCTCAACAACGCTCGGCATCAGGGAAATCCAAATCAAAACCTCAATAAGATACCACCTCACACTAGTCAGAATGGCTAAAATTAATAAGTCAGGAAACAACAGATGTTGGCAAGGATGCAGAGGAAGGGGAGCCCTCCTACACTGTTGGTGGGAATACAAGCTGGTGCAGCCACTCTGGAAAACAGTATGGAGGTCCTCAAAATTTGAAAACAGAGCTACTGTATGACCCAACAATTGCACTATTGGATATTTACCCCAAAGATACAAATGTAGGGATCCAAAGGGGTACATGCACCCCAATGTTTATAGCAGCAATGTCCACAATAGCCAAACTGTGGAAAGAGCCAAGATGTCCATCAACAGAAGAATGGATAAAGAAGAAGTGGTATATATATATACAATGAAATATTAGGCAACTATCAAAAAAACCGAAATCTTGCCATTTTCTTTCTTTTTTTTTTTTTTTAAGATTTTATTTATTTATTTGAGAGAGAGAGGATGAGAGAGAGCACATGAGAGGAGGGAGGGTCAGAGGGAGAAGCAGACTCCCTGCCGAGCAGGGAGCCCGATGTGGGACTCGATCCAGGGACTCCAGGATCATGACCTGAGCCAAAGGCAGTCGCCTAACGAACTGAGCCACCCAGGCGCCCTTGCCATTTTCAACAACGTGGATGGAACTGGAGGGTATTATGGTGAGTGAAATAAGTCAATCAGAGAAAGACATGTATCATATGATCTCACTGATATGAGGAATTCTGAATCTCAGGAAACAAACTAAGGGTTGCTGGAGTGGTGAGGGGTGGGAGGGATGGTGTGGCTGGGTGATCGTCATTGGGGAGGGTGTGTGCTATGGTGAGCGCTGTGAATTGTGTAAGACTGATGAATCACAGACCTGTATCTTTGAAACAAATAATACATTATATGTTAAAAAAAAAGATAGTAGGAAGGGAAAAATGAAGGGGGGGAAATCGGAGGGAGAGACGAACCATGAGGGACTATGGACTCTGAGAAACAAACTGAGGGTTCTAGAGGGGAGGGGGGTGGGGAGATGCATTAGCCTGGTGATCGGTATTAAAGAGGGCACGTATTGAATGGAGCACTGGTTGTTATACACAAACAATGAATCATGGAATACTACAACAAAAATGAATGATATAATGTATGATGATTAACATATAATAAAATAAAATTAATAAAAAAATCATTATCTATCTAGTTACCCAGGTTTGAAATCCTACTGTAATATTGGACTTCTCACTTTATCAAACCCCTGTTAGTCTATAAGTTATTCAGTTGTGCTAATTCTATATAAAATTATTGCTGCCCATATTCTGCCTTTGTTTTCTCTTGCTTCACTTATTACAAAAATTAGTTATTAGTTATACTTGCTAATGCTTATATAACCATTATTACAAACATTTAATGATGCATCAAACATTTTTTTTAATGCCTATTGTATATCAAGTACTCCTCTGATTTCCAAAGAGTCATCCTCAATCAGGGGTGCCTGGGTAGCTCAGTTGGTTAAGTGTCTGACTCTTGATTTTTGGCTCAGGTCATGATCTCAGGGTCATGAGATTGAACCCTGCATCAGGCTCCATGCTCAGTGTGGAGTCTGCTTAAGATTCTCTTCCTCTCCTTCTCCCTCTACCCCTCCGCCCTCACATGTGTGAGTGTGCTTTCTCTTTCTCTCTCTCTAAAACAAAACAAAACAAAACAAATCCTCAATCAATACAAGACCCTTGCTTTCATGGAGTGTATAGCGGAAAGGAGAACGGAAATAGGTAAACAGTCAATTACTATAAAGGGCTAATGCCTCATCTCCTCCTTTAAAAACCTGTTTTACTTATTGTTTTGTTTGCTGCAGGATTAAAGTCTAAACTGCTTGGCAATAAATTCCTTCACAGTCTCGCCTCTACCTTTGTTCTCGTGTCATTTTTACCTCCCCTTAGTCCCCTACTTCCTGTTTTTCAAATTCTCTAGGGGACTCATCATTCTGGAAGTATGACTTTACTTGTATCTCCCTCTCTTTCCTGGAAGACTGCCTTCTCACTGTAAAATCATATACTTAAAAAGGAAAAAGTAGGGTTTAAATACTGTCCCCATTGTCAATTCTATGAATCACTTTCCCTTTTAGGAAGACCTGGTTATTTGCTTTCTTCTCCCTTTACATCTTTTTTTTTTTAAAAAGATTTTATTTATTTATTTATTTGAGAGAGAGAGAATGAGAGACAGAGAGCACGAGAGGGAAGAGGGCAGAGGGAGAAGCAGACTCCCTGCTGAGCAGGGGGCCCGATGCGGGGCTCGATCCCAGGACTCCAGGATCACGACCTGAGCCGAAGGCAGTCGCTTAACCAACTGAGCCACCCAGGCACCTTCCCTTTACATCTTAATCAAAGAATTGTATGACACACTTATGGTATGCTATTGGTGTTTACTATGGACATGTCTGCCTCCCACTCTAAAATGCCCAGGAGGTCAGGAATTGTGCCTAGTTCTTCAGCAAATTTACTGTTGAGCACAGAACTAGGCACAGGATAGGTACAAAATTTCATTTTTTTGAATGGAATGCCAGAAGGAATACACATATAAAGATGTTCTCTATGACTAATTCTAGACCAAGAGTTACTGAAATAACAGAATGGCAAATCAATAAATCCTAAATTCTTTGCCTTGTACAATATATGGATTTGAAGACAAAGAAAACTTCAAATTTTAGCCCTGCTGCCTATTAACTACATGATCTTGGGCAAGTTATTTTCGCTCTCTCAGTTTTTGCATTTATAAAACGAGGATAATATTACCAACTACATATGGGTTTCAAAGAATTAGATGAGAAAATGTATAGTTAGCACAGTGTCTGGCAATCATTGGCACTTAAAAATGTTGGTGTACATTTGCTTTCCTTCCTTTTTGCGCACAATTATCTGCTTCCTCCTTATATTTGTCCATCATGTAGCAAAAAATAGTTTTATAAAAATGGATCATTTCCATATTTTATTGTAGTTTAGTATTGACATGAAAATTCTTTTATATCCTATGGCAAAGTAAAAATGACCACTAGTTACACATTTTATTTAATATAGTAAATTCCCAATTTTAGCACTGAAATTCTCATGTCTCAGGCAAATTTGGATGGCTGGTTACCGTATCCTTTGTGTGCTCAGCACAGTGCAATTAGAAGTTGTGGGATTAGAGTCGGATAATGTGATATTGAAGACTTTTCCACTTTGGACAAATGACCGTTCATAACTCACTTATGTTACTGCCTGTCTCCTTATACCTATGCATTTGTATATTTGTATATTACATATTATTATATAATAACACTTCCTCCATTGTGTGATATGTGAGATTAAATGAAATAATATGTTTAAAACACAGAGAATAGTACATTATATTAAATACTGAATCACCCAATAACAGCTTAGAGAATGAATGGATAAATGCAAATATCACATCTTACCTTACTGGCTAGATGTTGAATCCTAAACTAAGAAGTGGCTTTCTGAGTTAAAAAGATTCGTAACTGAAATGCCTACAGTCAGTATATTTTTTTTAAAAGATTTTATTTATTTATTTGAGAGAGAGAGACTGAGAGAGAGAGCACATGAGAGGGGGGAGGGTCAGAGGGAGAAGCAGACTCCCCGCTGAGCAGGGAGCCCGATGCGGGACTCGATCCAGAGACTCCAGGATCATGACCTGAGCCGAACGCAGTCGCTTAACCAACTGAGCCACCCAGGCGCCCCTACAGTCAGTATATTTAGGAGCTTCCTTGATGGTCTCAAAAGTCCATTTAAATCCTATGCACCTGATTTCACTCATATTTGGAACATAAGGAATAGTGAGGAGGACCACAGGGGAAGGGAGGGAAAATTGAATGGGAAGAAATCAGAGAGGTAGACAAACCATGAGAGGCTCTGGACTCTGGGAAACAAACTGAGGGTTGTGGAGGGGGGTGGGGGGATGGGGTAACTGGGTGATGGGTATTAAGGAGGGCACGTGTTGAGATGGGCACTGGGTATTATATACAACTAATGAATCATTGAACACTACATCAAAAACTAATGATGTACTATATGCTGGATAACTGAACATAATTAAAAAAATCCTATACACCTGAAATCGACAGGTTTGAAGTTGCTTTAAAGAACAAGATGGTTTCTCCTAGAGTAGAGTTACATAATCAAAATGGGTATTTTCTTATTTTAAATGACATCCTATAACATATAGTTTCTTGGGAATAACTAGTGTAAGAAATAGATTCTAATTCCTATCTAACAAGCTATTCTGCATCTTCTGTACTCTACATATTTGTACCTATAACAATATGTTTCATGGTTAATTTGGAATTGATTTTATTTTTTAAAATATTTTTTTAAGGATTTTATTTATTTATTAGAGAGAGAAAGAGAGTGCGTGCACAAGCAGGGATGGTGGGAGAGGGAGAAGCAGGTTCCCCACTGAGCAGGGAGCCCAACCTGGGGCTCAATCCCAGGACCCTGGGATCATGACCTGAGCTGAGGGCAGACGCTTAACTGACTGAGCCACCCAGGCACCCCTGGAATTGATTTTAACTTTAAAGCTATTTGAAACTCCTGAATCTCTATGATAACTATGTTGATTTGGTTCTATGCTTTGTCTTAATTTATTTATTTTGTTTTTTAAATTTAGATGTGATCCAAATGTCCTGAGAGAAATGCTGAAGAATAAATTATTTTATCCAATGACAAAAACAGCTGAGCAGAAATTAAAAGGAGGGATTGCATTTCTGAAAACTGTGGCATTTCTTAATCTAGATTTGTTTCAGAGTAAATGAAAGGTGTGAGGCTAAAGAAATGAAACAATTTTCCTGCCAGTTCCAGAGAGCAGTGGCATACCATCTGCATCAATTAACTTCAGTAATATTCAGTACTATCCTTTCTACTGAAAATTACCATATGGGCAAAAAGACTTCTCCTTAATTAGAAGTGTCTTGTTGACAATGAAAGTTACTGCCAAAGATGTCTAATGTTAGATTTTGTTTCCACTACAAGACACTAACCATATTGCAAAATTTTAATAAAACATGCATTTTTTTAAAGATTTTATTTGTTTATTTGAGAGAGAGAGAATGAGAGAGAGCACACGAGAGGGGGGAGGGCCAGAGGGAGAAGCAGACTCCCTGCCGAGCAGGGAGCCCGATGCGGGACTCGATCCAGGGACTCCAGGATCATGACCTGAGCCGAAGGCAGTCGCTTAACCAACTCAGCCACCCAGGCGCCCCTAACATATGCATTTTTAAGAATGGCTTTCTTGATGTTGTACTGCATCCATATTTACAAAAGTATTATAATGACAATGATCAAATTAAAAGTATATGTTTTGAAATTATCTGATTCAGGACTTTGCTTTCAACCATTGTGAAAGAAATGATTATACAATATTCAATTGATTATTTCATATATAATTGATTATTGTATGATCAATTATTTAATTACCATTAAGTAGCAATGAATGAAATGCATTAGACAATTCTCATAACTTGAAATACTGTGTAATATAGAAGTTAAAAACCAAATTAAAACAGGGGTGCCTGGATAGCTCAGTTGGTTAAGCGTCTGACTCTTGATTTTGATTCAGGTTATGATCTCATGGGTCATCAGATCGAGCCCTGTGTCGGGCTCCATGCTCAGCGGGAAGACTGCTTGAAGATTCTCTTCTCCCTCTGCCCCTCCCTCCATTCTCTCTCTCTAAAATAAACAAATCTTTAAAAAAATTAAAGCATGCATCAAATAAATAATTTTATCCTGTCTTTGTTTTATTTTCTGTGAAAACCTTTTGTGTAGACAATTTAACAGTAGATACTACATCTAAATCAGCACATATGTAATGACTAACTTTAAAAAAATAAATTTTTCAATATGCCAGGTACTGTTCTAAGAGTTTTACATGTGTTAACTCATTTAATCCTCATACCAACCCTTGTGGTGGGTTTAATTACTAGTTCAGTTTAACAGCTCAGATTACAGATGCACTGAGAGTTTAAGTAACTTGTCCAAGGATGCACGGTGAGCACAGAGCAAAGGTTTGAATCCAGGAGATCTGGCTCCAGAGTCTGGGTGCTTAACCATCTTCTTATACCCCAAATGATACTTGGGTCTCCATTAGTAATTTGGAGACATAAAGCATTACTCTAAGTGTCTGTGCCTCATCTTAGAAACACATCCTGTAAAGTTATTATGGACTGGACACTGTGTTGCTCCCAAAGATGTTTTGTCCTTCAGAAGTTCTATGATTTTAAAGCCTTGTAAATAGGAAATACATGCAAGGAAACTTGCTGGTAAAACCTTTAGATTTTGCTTTCTCCATTCTCACACATCAATTTATGATAATGATTCTGAGCTTCTTTTACAAAGAAATGTTTTAAGAGAGACTCTTGAAGCTTTGGAGAGGAGGTATCATATTTTCCAGTAGTGTTTCAAATGTTATGCTTTATTTCTGGCTTCAGAAGTGTCTTATTGTTACATAATTAATCCAATATTCAGTTTTTTGGTCTTTTGTATCATTCGCTAATCAAAAGAAAATCAACACAAAATTTAAAAATAAAGCAAATGTCTAGAGAGGATATACTTAATACCAATTACATAGGTTATTTATGGTGAGATTTTATTATAATGGAGAAAACATTTGCTAAATGAAGCACATCTATGATATAAATTAAACTACTAACTACTTTCCTTTTTTCCTTATAGGAAAGTTACTACTTATTTTTGAGCCTTTTCTGCAATTTTTACAAGGGGTTTAATTAAAAAAGAAAAAAAGAAAAAGTTCAGTTTTGCTAATTACACTTCTTTAAGACCTCTGTGAATAGAACTAGGAAAAGCCAACATTGTGCCACCAGGCAATTTCTACCGTGCTTTGTCCTACAAGGCACAAGAATGAATGCTGAGATGTGACATATTTTATAACAGGGTTGGTCTATTTCCACTTATTTATGTTCTTAAGTGGCCCAGCAGCCCATGAGGGCATGCACGTGGCCCTGTGGGAGAGGAAAAGGCATTTGAGCAGCTCAGTTGCTTATCATGTTTCCAATTAAGGTGAACACACACAGACACAACAATTTCCACCAACACAAAGATTAAACACTAATTCACATGGAGACCCAGCTAATTTAGCAAGCTGGATAAAGTTTTTTAGAATTTTTCTTTGTGAAAATAAAATGATTCTGGGATGAATCTTTTGAAAGTGTTGACAGTTTCTTTGAATAGCATCAAAAATAGATAACACAATTTATAATAATAAAACATGAGGATCTCTAGGGAGTAGATACATATTCTCACCTAACAATTTAAATAGCCATATAAAGTCCAGATTTTTAAGATGCAAACTTCTTCAAATGAGATTAAGAAAAAGAAGCATTTTTGCTATCAAGAATGCATAGCTAAGGTCAAAAGTTAGAATTATTTAAAGAATCTGAAAATAGTAAAAAGTACTAGTAAAGAAGAAGTAAAAAAGAACTAGTAAAAAATCTGGTGATCATTTAAAGAGTCTTTTAATATTTTTCGTGTCCTCTGGAAGAAAAAAAATAGAAATTGTCTTTGTAAATATTCAAGAATTTGATATCAAATGCATCCTGCAGCTCTGATTTTTAAATTTTTCTTTTTTTTATAAAGACTTTATTTATTTATTTGACAGAGAGAGAGACACGGCCAGAGAGGAAATGTAAGCAGGGGGAGTGGGAGAGGGAGAAGTAGGCTTCCCGCCAAGCAGGGAGCCTGATGTGGGGCTCGGTCCCAGGACCCTGGGATCATGACCTGAGCCGAAGTCAGATGCTCAACGACTGAGCCACCCAGGTGCCCCTAAATTTTTCTTTTAAACGCACTGTCAATCTTGCATGAACCTGAGATTCTTCATTTATGGACTTCAAGGTGTCCAGAGGCCTCCTGAAATTGTATGCAAATATTTACATATATGATCATATGTCAGTTTTCTTGGTGAAAAGTCTATTATTTTTGGCCAAGAAACTAAGTATAACCCATTAGGAATCTGAGTCCATGACCTGTACTACAACATCAGGACCCCATAAGAGTCCTTAAACTCATAAATTGCAATAGATTAAAGTTTTTATAAACTGAACGTTACTTGAAAGTTGGAATTATACCTTCAATTTTGTGTATGCTCCCATCCTGACTTTTCTTATCCCAAGTGGTATCTTCAAGTTGTCTTCCTTAAGTTTTAAATTATTTTCTAATCTTCTGCGTATTTCTCCTCAGGTAAGCCAAAGAACCACACTCTTTGGAACCAATGACTTCAAGCAATAGGGGAAGCCAATTGAACACAACCTTGACATTATCTGGCCAGCCCCTTTGCACAGGTTTTGGAAACTATCAGTATATCCCAAAAGGTGTTTTTAAATAACCCTCTAATGTAGCAATAACAGTGTGAAAATATTTTAAAGGGGTTATTGGTGTATGACTAGAAATACAATCACTTATGTCACCTTCCTTGTGCTTCCGTTGGCTGGGTGTGGTTTCTCTGTCATTTTATCAGTGACCCTCTCTTCTCTATACCACTCCTCAGTCTTGAAATAGAATAATATTGGTCTTCTGCCCACTCCTGCCCCAGATTTCCCATCCTAGCTTTTTTTTTAATAGTTGCAGTTCTGCAGAGTTTTCTTCTGAAGCCTGCCGATGCACAAACTTTCGAGGAGGAGAGTTCTCTAGGGAGAACTGTACAAGTGAGTATTGATTAGGACCTATTGGGTCCTATTTGGAATCACACAAATGGCAAGGAATCCAAATAAAAGTTTTTCCTTTTTTTAACCATAGTTCACATTTTGAATCATTTATTCAGGATTTTACTTTGTACAATTAATCCAGTTTTTCCTATACCTTTTATAATTAGCTTTCGTTTAAGTAGGTACTTGAAAACACTCATTAACACACACCTCATTCAGGGTAATTGGCAACATTCTCAACTGGAGAGATGTATAAAATATAAACCCTTCAATTAAAGAGCTTTTTTCCCCTTGGAGATCTCTTACTTAAAAAGTAAACCACCATCTCTTAACCTTTATGTACATTGATTGCAAAAATATTTTGTTAAAGATAAAATAAGGCCAATTGTCATATATACTATATAAAAATATAAAAAGAATAATCATCCTCAGAAGAACTATAGCCAAACTATAAAAATTATTTTGTCAGAAATGATTAATTATAAAATGTCAAATTATGGATCTCAAGCAAAGTTATTGACCTTTTTTTAGAATGCCTAAACATATAAAAAATGAAATGGTTTACTTTGATTTTCCTGAACTGTAGTTTGATTGTATTTAAAAGTTATATACTTTTCTACTGCTGATTTCCATTGGCATACTGAGTTAATGCCAATTTTCCTTAACTTATGGTATATTCCTTCAAAGTCTGCCACTTAGTTATCTGTGTTACTGCTCTTCTATAGTCCTCTGTATGCATCAAAGTCTGATAATATTATATTCTTCCTAACATATTTCTACCATTTAAACTATATGACTTCTGAATAAGAAAAATTTTTGCCTGGGTAACAGTGCATGTACTATTTGCCCTGACTCCATATCAGATAGGATTTCACATGAAATATGGAAAGGAAAATATTGATAATCATGGTTAATGGATTTTGAAGACATTTTAATATTGGCTCAGCTCTGTAAGTCTTTTGCTATAGGAATTGTCTAGTTGGATCTGTTATCAGTTCATAGAAAACTGGATTGTGAATTCATTTCCTAACTTTGCAAGTCAGGGGCACTCATGAAGATATGAAAAAGTCTGGCTCTTTGAGTATAAGGCTCATTCAAATCTTTTTTCAAATGGTAAAAAAAAAAAAATAATAGTACTTATAATTATTAATTATATATTTGATGATTGCAAATCTGGTGTTTGAGTGCCCATGTGTTAATATTTCTCTTGTTATCTGATTCAGTGTAAGCAGAAAGGGAGTCTTACAGGATTGATTCACTCCATCTTTGCCATTTATTTTGACCCCAACACATGGAATGCAATGGAGAGGGCTCAGATAAAAATGTCAAAAGAGGTGTTTTATAAATAGTATTGTATTTAAAGCACAGGAAGACAAACTGAGATGGTGTTTCAGAAGAGTAGTCCCTCCACAACTAAAGAGCTTCCAAGATTAACCACAAAGGAAGTATTAGGGAGATCTTGGGCATTGATTTCTTTCAGAATTTATCTGTTTTTAAATCCCACATGCTGCCTGTTTCCTTTGTTTTCTCTTTCACAGACTTTGCTAATAATTGACAAATCATGTTAGTTTCAAGTGTATGTCTCAGTTTGGTCTTGAATCACATATCTATATTATAATCATCATATATAGGATAATAAATATAATATTTACTTCTTTAGTGAAAAATCGTCTCCCATAACTGACAGAAAACTGCTAGAAAAATTTAACTTAGAATTTTGTTGATGTAATATACCCAACTAAGATATTATTTTCTGAGTAATTATCAGGTAATGAATATGCCTTTATATTTTACTAATAAGTCTAGTTTTTAAGACACATTGTAATGTTTGGATCTTAAGATCTATAAATTTAAGATACTACATGATGTTAGTTATTGCTGTGCAGTGACAGAAAAGACTGAATCAGGAAACTTCCATATATTACCCCATCATTATAACTGCATAATTTTCTCTCTCACTGACTTTATTATGTTGCTTTCATTTGTATATGGTATGTGAACTGAAATTGCAAAAAGCATAAAGTGTTTGGGTACCAGCAGGGTCTGTCATAAGGGAAGCCACGAGTCTAAGACTCTATGTGTAATCAGTACTCTGTGGCATATACAAATGTTCTATCCCACTTTCAGATAGTGTTTGGCTACAGAATTAAATCAAAGAAATAACTAAATGGAGCAAAGAAGGCAACTTATTATCAGTTTAGAATATATGCCTGATTACACATTTAGAAGAAGGACATCAATTCCTTTAGGGAGGTAGAATTTGATTTTAACAGGGAAGAATACAGCAGGGAAGACTTTGATTTAAAAAGTATAATAGCAGTTACGTCATTCTATCTTCTCCTCTTTCAGCTTCCCTCATCTCTTATCTCCTCTCACCTCTCCTCTCTTCTCTCCTGTGACTTTTCTTACTTCGTTGGTTAACTACTATATGAAAGGCACTGTATTAAATATATGACTATACTTGCTATTCAATTTTCAGCCAATTACCTTCTGGTGTTCTTCTCTATTTGGAACTGAGAATAATAACTCTTTATTATGACCTTTCTAGAAAAGAGAAAGGTCATATAAACAGTATAAACAATTGACAATGGTCACATAAATACCAACTTCAAGCTTATCTGTTTTCTGGGTCTCATGAGTCAATGACTCTCTCATTATTGCAGTCAGCGTAAAAATAACTACTATAAAAACATTGCTCCTTGATAGCCCAGTGTGACATGAATGCAAAGAAACTATTTATACACGACAGCATCACATATCTCATTTAAATTTGATTAAGATAAGTTACTGGGAACTAAATTAGCTCCATCGTTAGAACAGGTGTTGTGATTCCTTGAATGACATAGCTAATGTCTTTTGAGACCCTCGAAGTACTGTGAAATATAATCAATTGGGAGAAAGCAAATTAAGTGTTGCCCTGTGGCCATCAACCTTTGGCTGTTTAAAAATACCATGGTATGCAATATATGTTAAGAGAGAAAAAAAAAGAAGGTAGCAGGAGGAGAAGAATGAAGGGGAGGAAATCGGAGGGGTAGACGAACCATGAGAGACGATGGACTCTGAAAAACAAACTGAGGGTTCTAGAGGGGAGGGGGGTGGGAGGATGGGTTAGCCTGGTGATGGGTATTGAGGAGGGCACGTTCTGCATGGAGCACTGGGTGTTATGCACAAACAATGAATCATGGAACACTACATCTAAATCTAATGATGTAATGTATGGGGATTAACATAACAATAAAAAAATAAAAAAAAATACCATGGTACAGGTCAAGGGAGGAACTGCTTTCTTGATGATGTCCTCAGCTTGAAGGGTTATGAGTTCATCTATTAGACCACAAAGAAATACTTTTTAAAAAAATATGAAATAAACACTTCTCATGATTATGGCTTCATTCCTCTTTACACAAAATTATAAAGGAAATTCTTGGGAAATATGCCGTAGATGAATGGGAGAGGATAAAAATTACCTTTGAAATTGTAGTGGTCATTACTGAAAAGTGCCAGAGGACGTGTACAGGGATCACTTATCACAGTGATAGAAGCCAGGAAAAGGGAGTTGAGTTAATTTCAGTGTGAGGGAATAGGAACAAGTTTAGATCTATACATTTTTTATGAAGCAATTTTGTTACACCTCATTTGTATGTAAGTCATGAAAACTGAACTGAGTTTTCTCTCCTATGAAAGCTGGAGGCAAATTTGGCTTAAAGCCGAGAACAGAGTGCTAGAGTGTTCTTTCAGATCTCTCTCTAGAAAGTTGTTTCCGTGTATGTGTTATAGAAACATCACCTTTCTTCTATCATTCTCAGTGGCTAAGTGACAAGGGTTATTTATTTATTTATTTATTACCAGTGATGCTGAATAGTTCAAGGCACTCCTGAACTTTGTAATGTCATTTCTGCCAAACATACCTAAATCCACCAAGATTTGTCATTAAGAGTTAAGGATTAAGCCATTAAACTACAAATCATCCATTCCTCAATTCCAATCACTGAGATATTAATATTATGTGAAAACTGCCTTTTTATATTTTCAGGTAACTCTGAGAGCTTAGCTTATATAGATTTTTATTTCTAGTCTTTTGCATCAACACCATCAGCACCAACAATAAGAATGACAACATTTCTGTGCAATTGATACCAGTTTTGTTTCTAAAGAGGAAAAAAAGTAGCACTCATTAGAATTAAAATTCCTAATTTTTAATTCACATAATTTTGGTTTCTACTCTATCAGTGGCCTTGTTGGCCATAAAGCCTCCAACCATTATCAATCAGTAATTATCCAATGAGAAACCAAATTACATCAAAGCGTATTTACAGTTTGTTATTTTGTATGTTTTTTTTTAAATATTTTATTTTATTTATTTGACAGAGAGAGACAGCTAGAGAGGGAACACAAGCAGGGGGAGTGGGAGAGGGAGAAGCAGGCTCCCTGCAGAGCAGGGAGCCCGATGCGGGGCTCTATTCCAAGACCCTGGGATCATGACCTGAGCCAAAGGCAGACGCTTAACGACTGAGCCACCCAGGTGCCCCTATTTTGTATGTTCTAATTAAATAGGCAAGGGTAATTGAAAAGCAACAGAAAAATGTAAGCGAAATAATCTTAGGCTTTGTTGGTATAATTTTGTCAAGAAAAGCAAGAAATGTGCATGTTGGAATTTTGTTTTTATTGGATTTCCTAGTGTCTTCAAACATTCCCAGTATTGGTTGGCTGGGCCAGACCCTCCTGAATACACTGGTGTCATTACTATAATTTGTGGCATAATTATTAATTATGATAAAAACCACAAGAATTATGATAAATAAAACTCCAAGAATCAATATCCTAATTCTATTTTGCTCAGACACATATAAAATATAAAGCGGGCTTGTATCCTTCATACAACGGAAGAAGGTGGCTAGATATCTTAAAAATGAGAGGGGAAACAATGAATCATGGAACACTTCATCTAAAACTAATGATGTAATGTATGGGGATTAACATAAGAATAAAAAAAAAAAATTTAATAAAATATTTTCAGCCGCAAAAAAAAAAAAAAAAAAAAAAAAATTTAAAAAAATATTTTCAGCCAAAAAAAAAAAAAAAAAAAAATGAGAGGGGAAAAACAATTTGTGACTGAAATACTACCATGGATGATCCAAAAAGTGATTTACTAAACTTTGAAATTGCACTTTAAAATGCTCAATTTCCTATATTGTGTTTCTCTCATTAATAAAATACAGCTTTGGTCAGATTGATATTTTTAAGGGAAACTGAGTATTAATTTTCTTTTTCAAAAAGTTCTTCCAAATTTGCTACTTTCTGGCATTTCTTCCAATCATTTCTCTTGAGTGAAATGAAATTTTAATTAAATCTCTATAAACTCATCCAAATATGGAATTACTCTTTCTGTTACTAACGCTGTTTTTCATTCACTTTGCTAGCCAATTCCAAGTGGCAAAGTAGCTCAAATTTATCTTTTATTCTTGAGTTATGAAATTTGGGATTTAAAGCTCTAGCTCTTATTCATGAAAAAATTATTCTAGAAGCAGCAAGAGCATGATGCTAATTGGGTGCTCAGTTTACAGAGCCTTCTTCCACTTCCTTTGACTACTTCTGAAGCATTAGATATCATAAAATGTGGTCCCCGCAGTAGAGAAAAGTCACTTGCATTTCCTTTCAACAATATAGAAATATTTATTTTTGTCTTGTGGATCTTTCAATTGCAAGCACACTCTTATTGCTGTATATGATGGCAGAAAACATCACCTGAAATACCTACCAGCTGGAATCCTGGGGGGCAGAGATCCTCCCCCTTGCACTGGATGCGGGGCCTGGATGCTATTTAAAAACCCTGCCCTCAGGAAGCTGGGGCAAAACGCCTCCACCCCAATGGCCGGGAAGGATCCTTTTAAAAGATAAAAATGGACATTAATCAAAATCTTCTTTGTGGAAAAGTTGTTGATCATTTAACTGGAGGAAAAAAAACCCCTATGATCAATAAAGACATCAAACCTTAAAAGCGATAAAATGAAAAGGAATAGAATGCATTTTTATTCACAGACCTTAAAAAAATCAACCTAGTTTTTGAAAAGAAAGCTACTCTTAACTAGTTACAGTCAAACACGGTTTAAAAGAATGCTAAGATAAAATTTCTAAGCCCCCATTTGACAAAGTGGGTATAAATGTCATTGGGGTTATCTATTTGCAGAACGCACATCAGCGAGTTATGGAAGACAGCCTCAGCGGGATGGGACGCGGGGGCGCAGAGGAAGGAGCGATGCTCTGCTTTAGGTATTTCAGCAGCAGTGCGCTTCTGAAATAGTGGCAAGGAAATCAATATATACAATTCTTAATTTGTTATACTTTTTGGGAGAAGACATGAGAGTTTGCAAAGGTAGAACCACATGCTTTTTCATTTGCAAGGAGGCTATTATGAAGGAAAAAAAAACCCAAAAAACAAAAAGTAAATTACTTGGAAGTTTATCCCATAAGATTATATCATGAATTGTAGAAGAAAAGACTATCAGAGCTGGAAAGGACATCAGAAATCATCCAGATCCTCATTTTACAGACTAACAAACTGAGGCACGGGAAGCGGGAGAGGGCTGCCGCTGAGCTGGCAGACTCCTAGGACAAAAATCTTTCCACTATAGATTAAAAATAAATAATGAGTCACTTCCCATTTGGGAGATTGCTCTTCTCCGAATATGAATTCGAAACCCTGCAGTTTGGAATAACAGCATTACAATTTGGTGTCTCAATGACCTGAAAGACACTAGAGTCATTCAGAAGAAAATTTAATATCCAGGCACCATGAGTGCCCGGGCAGCACTGGTAATTGATACGGTATATCGAAGTTTAATCACAGTTAACACCCTCAACGCAAGTTACACTGACAGTGCTAAGGAATGCATATCATTCGGGGCCTCTGAAACCCCTGACCAGGCCAGGCAGTTTCCGGATAAAGAGACCTGGGATCAATCCTCCCACGCTCAGTTTTAGCAAGTCCTGAATTTTTGAAGAGACTTCATTCTGTTCCTTGACACAAATTTTGCCCCTAAAATACATTAAAATTGAAAGCCTCTTTGAACTCGGACCAGGATTAAAAGGACCCTGTATACCTACCACTCTCTATACAACTTGCTTCTGTGGAAAAAGTTGTTGCTAAAGAAAAGCCAGCATTTCTTAGATCTTTAGAGATGTTTTAATGGGTGAGTCCTGTTCATTGTACATTGGATTAAAGGAAGCATAGACAGAAAATCACATACTGTAAATAAACTCGTTTTGTTGTTGATTTTGTGAGGCTTTAGTAAGAAGGTCCAGTTTGAGTCCCTTAAACATTAAGAGGTGTGGGTAAAGTACCCAGTAGTAGGCCAGAAAGTGTTCTGAGGTAACTTGTGATGAACAGTGACTCTAATTTCTACTACTGGGGGGGGTCTACCATTGAGCAAAAATGTGCCCTCATGTACACGCATCCCACAACGCCATGTTTCAACACTGTCTGGGAAAATACCCAGAGCCCAGGAGCATCACTGAATCCAGGTAGAGATAATTATATATTTATTCTGCATTCTTAAAGTTACAAAAGAAATGGTGATTTTGCTTCAGAGAAAATAATTATAAGAAATTCAGATTGTAGTATAGTCTGTGACAAACAGAAATATTCCAATTCTAGCTGATTATGGATTTATTGAAGCCAAGTGACAGGAAGCTTGGTTCAAGAATCCTAGATTGTAAAGAAAAAGAATAACATAATCATGCACAGGAAAGAAAAAGGAATATAAATATAATCATCATAAAGGAAATTTGAAGAAAAAAAAGCATGTAGAACAGACTTTAAATAATGTTAATATGCTTCACATTTAGAGATTTTTATCTTTGTGTTTGCTATTTTAGCCATAATCCTTGAAACTGTTAACTTAGAAACGATGTCCATTATTTTAACTCCTTGAAACGAAATACAAATATTATTTTATTGCTGTGATTACACTGATTACTATTTTTGTGGTTGTGACAGCCTGTCATATTTAATAACAGCTTTCACTTTCCTAAACTTGCTGCATCATTCATAATGGCTTTGTTATGTTTCTTTACTGTGGGTTAAAAGGTCTTTCATTTACTGTGGCATCTCTTCCTTAAGGAACTTTTTAATATATATATATATATATATATGAAACAAACAACAAGAAAAGCTGGTGTACACGAATACACATTCAGTCGAAATATCATATTTTGTGCTAACAACGCCTTATCATTTCTCTCCTTAGGGTCAGTCGTGTCAGTAGAGATTACATGAAACACTACAGCTCTGTTTTCACAATTCAATAATGAAGCTGTATTTATTTTTAATTATAATTCTCTTATCTCTTAATCTACAATAAATTAAGGTCAGGAACCTTTGGGATTGGAAAGGAAATAATTTTAGTCTGGTTTGCTGCAATGCTTAAATTGCTCGCTCCTGTTTTTATTTTTTTTTTAAAATAAGTAATTGTAACAAAGAAAAAAAGAGAGAGAGATGCACAAACCAAGAAACAGACTCTTAACTACAGAGAACAAACTGATGGCTATCATAAGGGAGGTGGGTGGGGGGATGGGGGAAATAGGGAATGAGGATTAAGAAGTGTACTTGCTGTGATGAGCACCTGGGTGTGGTATGGAAGTGTCCAATCACTATACTGTACACCTGAAACTAATATTACACTGAACTGGAATTAAACAAGAAAACAACAAAATAAATAAGTGTAGAACTTATTAATTATATTATAGCCAAAGAAAAAAACAACAGCTAGTATCTACAGCAGGATAAATGTAAATGTCCAACAGCATTTGGTTTTTAGTTGCATTCAGTAGACTGAAGTATTTGTCAGAATAAATTAGGCTTTTATTTGATGAGAGTACTCCTCCCTTTCATTACAAGTTTGAAATATAAGATGTGTCACTTCACACATGCTTTTCTAAATCTCAAATAAGTGAGTTTCCAGTTTGTCAGTGAGCATGAGTCAGTGGATTAAAGAGACACCATAATAGGATATTAGCATTATATTGTCTCTAATATAGAGTTGCCAGATAATGGGGCATCCTGTATTTTTATTTGCTAAATCTGACAACCCTACTCAAAAATAATTTCGAACACTTTTGAGTATCAGACTCACAAAAGACACTATTAACTACTGGTATAAGGAAGTTAACCTAAGTCACTGGCTGCAGGAGTTGGTGATTTATCTGTCCTTCAGTAGTTCAGTGGTCGTTGATGTCCCTTAGGGAGTACTGCAAATTATGACTAGGGAAAGACATTATTTAGTGGGTAAGGGTCAGGACGTATGCTAAAGGCATTGTAATAACTGGTATACTCCCTACACAAAGGAGAATTTCTCTCAAAATGCTAGTAGCACCACTGAGAAACCCTGCCTGAGAGCAAAGCATCCTAAAAAAACACAGTTGGTTGCTAGTGACCACAGTATAAAAAAAGCAGAAGTTGACATGATCAGCCTGAATTTTGACATCTGGTTTGATCAGTTAATGGAGTATTCTGATTACCTAGATTATTTGAAAGTAATCTGGCCTGTAGAGTAGCCAGTTTTCAAAGAGTTAAAATAAAATATATTTAGGGGCACCTGGGTGGCTCAGTCATTAAGTGTCTGCCTTCAGCTCAGGTCACGATCCCAGGGTCCTGGGATCGAGCCCCGCATCGGGCTCCCTGCTCCACGGGAAGCCTGCTTCTCCCTCTCCCACTCTCCTGCTTGTGTTCCCTCTCTCACTGTCTCTCTCTCTGTCAAATAAATAAATAAAATCTTTTATATATATATATATTTAACACTTAAACTCAATGAAACAAAATCATTTTCAATTTGATTTGCAGCAATCTCTTTGAAATAACTTTACCTTGGAAATCAGATATCATTAAGAATTGGTGTAAAAAGATGACTATGACTTTGAACTCTTCATGCCTTAATTTCCTCATACATAAAATGAAAATAACAACTCACCCTACCTAATGGGGCTGTATGTAAGGATTAAATAAAAGTAAATAATCATAAATATAAGACAATATTATTAGATGTTTCTAAGTTTTTTTTAAGAGAGAGCAAGCAGGAGAGGGGCAGAGTGAGAGAAAGAATCTTAAGCAGGCTCCACACCCAGTTCAGAGCCTGACGTGTGGCTCGATCTCACAACCCTGAGATCATGACCTGAACTGAAATCAAAGTCAGACACTTAACCAACTGAGCCACCCACATGCCCAACAGTCCTAATGTTTTAAAAAAGAAACCTCTTTGGGTGAGAAATTGAGGTAGACTGATTCAATTTTTCTAATGCAGAACTACCTGCCTCCCCCACATACATAGACAAAAACCTAACAGAAGAAATCCCTTCATTGAAGATTACGTATCAATAATTTAATTTTGCCTGAAAAGTTTAATAAAGGCAATATCCCTATAATATGAATTTTTTGAGATGTGGTTCCTTCAAATTGTCCCCACCTGGCTTTACTTTTGCAGATACTCAGTTTGATCTATGAGTAGACAAAGAATATCTAGACTCAGTTAAAGATAATTTAGAATTGTAAACTTAAAATACATGCACACATGTGAATCAAATAAATTATGAATAAAATATACATAATACTCCCTGTGGAGGATGCTCAAACATTTTCATTGTTAGAGGTGTGTGATCAGAGAATTTTGGAGAATGCTTGTTTAAACAATAACACAGTGAGAAAAATGCCAAAGTATTCATGAAGTAAAACAGTTACTTCGAGAGCTTAAACAATTAGGGCAGGGCCTTGATTTCACCTGGCCCAAGGCAGTGATCCTAGAATTCATGCTGCTCCTTACACAGTGGTTCTCAACCTTGGATATACATTAGAAAATAGGTATTAAAAGTCCAAGCAAACACACTGAACACGCAGAAAATAGAAAATCTTTGTCTTCTACTCCTAAAAAGAGTTCTTTGTCAACTGTAAGGTGAAATGCAGGGATGACCTAATCTGATATAAGAAGAGATCACAAAAAGTCCTAAATATATAGCATCTTATGTATATTGTACATGTGTGGTATGATTATTATTTGAAATCAAGTATCAAAATAAGCTGAACTTGTTATCAGATCCTAAATTGATACATCTTATATTGTTAGTATATAAAATGAATATTATTTCAAAATATTTTAATTTTATTCCTTTTATATTTTGTGTTTTAGAGTAAATATAAAAACAACACAGTAAAACAGAAAATATATATAACGTGTAAGTAAATTAATATTCAGAGTAGAGTTTGGGTTCAAACCTGGTTACTGACAGGTGTGACTACAATTTTGGAGAGCTGAGAATTGAGTATGTATGCATTCAGGATAGAGATCCTTTCTTCAGCCTTAAGAATCCAGTATCTGTAACTGGCACATAGTAGCTACTCCATGGCTGTGTGGTTTAGATTAATGATGGTACCTCTGAGCTATATATAGTGTGAATAACTTCAAAGTTTAATGATAACATAGTCTGTTAAACCAAATGCTACCTCAAGGGCTGTTTTCCCTGAGGAATGTTTTGATTATTTGATTATTTTGATACTTGATTTCAAATAATAATCATACCATGCATGTAGAATATACATAAGATGCTATATATTTAGGACTTCAAAGATTCTCTACTCTTTCTCTACTTATAGATATGTCTCCCTATCTATCATCTATCTATCCCTCTATCTCTCTATCATCAATCAATTTCACTCATCCTTTGTCAGTGTGTTTCCTTCTACTCTTATGTATCTTATGTTTTCTCACCTGTGTGCTTTTCTTCTATTTCTGCTACAATAATTTATAGATTACACAGTCTCTCCTCCACTGAGAGAAGTGAAAGAAAGCCATAAGCCCGTTGTTTGTTTGAACACATGCTTCTTAATTTTCTGTGATGTGGATGAAGGCTCAGGCTCAGAGATGCATCACGACTGAAGGAAGACCAGCAATAGTAAGAAGAGCCATTATCATGTAAGGCATTAAAACAATGTATTTTTATGCCATAGAAACCTTTGTTGAAATCTCTTTATTTAATAACATATAGTCTAGGAAAAACTAAGCTGCTGTGCCTCGTTTAGTAGAGAAAAGATTCCTGCTTTATCATGAAGATTGAGGTGGGCTGGCTGGAACCCCAACATAGTCTGCTCTAACTTGATCAGAAGCTGCACAGAGTAGGGTTTTAATAAAGGCAAGGTGAATAAGTGGGTTGAAAAAATGATCAAATGAGAAGTGACAAATTGCTCCTTAGGCAAATATCTTACTAGGATCTAAGGAAGCACTCAAACTACTCAATTGCTTCTTAGGCCTATAGTAACTTTCTAATGACTAGATGAGAGCTAATTTTCAATTAGGCTTAACATGTGAAAGAGAACCATTACATTCATAAATAACTCATTCATAGACTTAGTCATTTGTTCAGTAAATATTTATTGAAGCACCTATTTTTTTTTAACTTGTCATTATAACACACATTTCTAGTACAAAGAGAGGAAATCAATTTTTGATAGGATACTATTATTTTCAGGAAATGATTCCCGCCCCCTCCCCAGGAAATGATTCTAAGTTAAACCAAAGTTATAATTACAGAATTTTTTCCATTTCCTAAATTATTATAAATGGAAATATGCCTACAATTATATTAGTATTTTCCTGTTTAGCTAACTAACTACAAAGCTAATCTCCATGAAGATTCTTCAGCACCAAATACAATTAAAGATCATGCAACCATTACTGTTTTGTTTCTTACTTTTTTTTTTTATCCTTCAGGTCACTGCAATATGAATTTTATAGATTTCTCATCCTATTGTTCTTCAATAGGTCACAATAAAAGTATTGAAGCAAAAAGGGCAGTTTCATGGCTAGATTTTTATGAGTTATTTCTGCAGTGCTTTTAAAAAGAAATTTTCAGCTTTTCCTGAGTTATTTTTAAACTTGTAGGATATGTATGATAAAATTATGGTTGCTATAATTTTATAAAACTATAGCATTAACAAAGAGAATTAAGATATTTTGAAGCTGATCAAAATAAGACATTAAAAATGCATTTTAATTTATATTTAAAATAGACATTGACTTTTTTATTTACTGTTTTAAAGATTTTATTTATTTATTTGACAGAGAGAGAGAGAGCACAAGCAAGGGGAGTGACAGGCAGAGGCAAAGGGAGAAGCAGACTCCCCGCTGAGCAGGGAGCCTGATGCGGGGCTCGATCCCATGACTGGAATCATGAACTGAGCTGAAGGCAGACCCTTCACTGACTGAGCCACCTAGGCACCTCGACTTTTAAAAACAAATATTTTAAATGTCTGAGTTTCCTCATCTGTAAAATGATGAACTTGGACTAGAACTTCCCTAAATTTCCTTTAGTTCTAAAAGTGTTTATATAATTTTTATTTCATTTGTTTTATTGAATTAAGCCTGTATTTCTCCCAAATATGGATTATGTCCAGTGGTCTTACCTATGTTTATATGTGGTGGGATTTGAAATCCTAATTTCTAAAAAATGTCCTGACTAAATTTGCAATATGCCAATACATCAGTTTTAATAGTGACAATGCCTAGGCTTGAGACCAGAATTTTGATTCTACCATTCACTAGCTGATTCATCTTGGGTAAGTTATTTAGCTTCTCTGATACTCAAATTTCTTCATTTGAAAAATGGAGCTAATAATAAACGTATAACTTATATTGGTTTACTGCAGGCCATACAGGAAGTGCCTATTAGTGACTGACAGTAAGTGTTCAATAAATGAGGGATAAATATTATCTTCCTTAATTCCCTAAACTTGACCTACCACTTCATGTCTCCATGCCTCCATGATATTTCCTTATCTTGGAAGGCCCTTCTGTCCTTCTCGTCTCTGTCAAATCATGCCTGACATACCCAGGCAGAACTCATTATTCTTTCCTCCATGCCCCCCATATAATCTTAGCTACTAGAATAGAGGTAGAACACTATTATAGATACAGTATTTATGTGTTTACAATTTTGCGATACCAAATTCAAATGCCTTTAGGGCCCATCAGGTACAATAAATTGGTATATCAAATTGATGACAAAAAAAAATTGATGACAAAGGCATTGAGTCAAATATGAAAGTTCTGCCTAAGGGTAAAAAATTCAGGTGTTTAAAGAACACTGTAGAAATCAAATAAAACACATCTCTTAGCTGGCTTCAGCCTGTGGGCTGCCATCAGCCATACTTACATGTTGTGTCCTCTATTAGGATTTGATCCCTTAAGAAGAGGGACAAATCATGCATGTCTTATTCTCTATATGTCCAGTCCCAGAGCTTGCACATAGTAGGAACTCAATGTAATATTTATTGAGTTGAATTAAAATCATATTTATATGAACAGTTCAAAGGCAGTCTGACTTTATCTGGACATATAATAGACTGAGTTTTCTTGATGTCAGAGATTTTAAAACCACCTATACTCTAATAAATATCCTCAAAACGTGTATAGTTATTAATGAGATTTGTGACTTTCCACTTTAAATGCTTATGAAGAGCCAATATTTAGGAACCAGGGACAACTAAAAATCTAAAAATGATTTAAATTCTTGAGTTCTTTTATTTAGAAAGTGGTGAAGGGATGACCTGAAATTGAAAAGCACGTCTTCCCGACCGAGTCACCACACTGGGCATGGCTTGGCAGATTGCTACTCAGCCTTTTCTTTCTGGGCTCACACTCTAAAACTATATGCTCTTTAAAAAATGCTTTTACACCTCAGGTGCCAAGGTGTCAGCTAAAGAGCTGTTAAGCAGCATTTATCAATGTGTATGAGAGCTAGATCTATTTAGCCTCACAGCCAAAGTGTGCTATGTATTTAATATTTATGAACAATGGGTATATCTGTCACATTATTAAAGGAAAGTTTGAACATTTAGTATACTTGATAAAGAGGTCACGAGGCAGGCTGCTTCTGCCTTTTTGTAATTTTCCATGGCTGCCTCCAGTTGGGACTAGCCATTGTTTGCTAGCATGTACCCTGCTGTGTTGTTGTCTCTCATGTACAAAGTATGAAAGAGAATATTCTGGATTTAGTTTCACTTCCAGATATTGATGATAACATCCTTGGGAGTCTTATCTACAAACAAACATGTTAAAACATACCAAACATGTCTTATTTAAGGCTAAGATATATTTAAATTCCTATCAAAGATTTGTTAGCTTTTTAAGGTCAGAATGGTACTGATTTGGGAGAAAGGTAAACTAAGAAACAGACTCCTAACTAGAGAGAACAAACAGAGGGTTACCAGAAGGGAGGTGGGTGGGGGTTGGGTTAAATAGGTGATGGGAATAAAGAATGCACTTGTGAAGAGCACCTGGGTGTTATATGGAAGTGTTGAATCACTATATTGTACACCTAAAACTAATATCACACGTATGTTAATTAACTGTAATTTAAATAAAAACTTTTTAAAAAAGAATGGTACTTATTTGGCATCCATATAGTATGGATTAGATAGCAGGATAATTTGGTTTAGTAATTATCATTTTGAGAATTTGGTCTTGAAAATATCAAAGAACATAAGAAGTCTTGAAAATAATTGAGAGTAGCCAATAGAGAACAAAACTAATCAAGACCCTAATGATTTTACACCAATTCTGATACCATAAATGTATGATAGGCATGGCACCGGAATGGTAATGGTCGTAGCCAAGACATGTTTAACCACTTTGTGTTTGAGGTACATGTGTGGGATTTCCTTCCCTGTCCCCACCTGCATAGTGTAAACACTTAGGTGGACACCTCCCTAAGTCCTTCCAGTTCAGATCATGTTACTCCTCATTTAAAAAAATTTGCAATCTCACTACTGCTGAATACAAACCCAAGGAATAAGTATGGTTTCAGAGGTAAGTGGGCCAGCTTTCACTGCCTTCAGTCCAGGCCATGACTCTCTTCCTACTCCACCATGGACTCATGATGCTGCAGTACCAGACGTGGGAGGAAATCAGTCTCTTGGCCAAGAAACTCTACCTCGCCAGTCCTGTGAAGACACATGTGGTTCTCATTCTGATGGGAGTTTGTATATTAAATAACACATGATTTAATTTGTTTGGTGTCTAGAACAGACCAAGCTCAAGATGCAAAGAAAATTGAGAAATTCTATAGTCAACTAACGCGACTTATGGTAGCCAAGGGATTCCCACAGTGTTGCCATGGAAACAGACCAACCAATTTGAAACGAAGACTGTTTGTCATATGCTTAGGCAGTAAATATCTTTTGAATTTGAGAAAGTGTTGGGACAGAATATACTTTATGTAACTAAGTGGGCTATTTAGAAGCTGAGAGATCATTTTTTGTACTTTGTTTTCTAGTGTTTACTTTAGAGAGCCAGGAGTGTAAACGCTTTCAGTTAAAAAGTGTTTATTTAGTTTTGGAAATTGAACAGGAAATGCATCATCCTGGAAGCTTTTTGCACTTATTTGATGTTGGGCAAAATATATAACTAGAATAGGTAATTTTGTATCAGTAATTTGAAAATGAGATATCAATTCTTCCTTAAATTTGGTTAATCTGTCTTTTTTTTTTTTTTTTTTTTTGAGACAGAGAGAATGAGAGAGAGAGCACATGAGAGGGGGGAGGGCCAGAGGGAGAAGCAGGCTCCCTGCCGAGCAGGGAGCCCGATGCGGGACTCGATCCAGGGACTCCAGGATCATGACCTGAGCCGAAGGCAGCGGCTCAACCAACCGAACCACCCAGGTGCCCGGTTAATCTGTCTTTAAAAGAAAATTAAATATGACCATTTTGTTGGTTTGATCTATGTCTTCTAAAGCATAAAATTTGTGTTGATGATGACCCACAAATATAAAATATAATGACTGGAATTAACTGCATAGCAGTATACCTATTTATATAGCATAGTGTCCTTATATCTAAAAGTAATTGTAAAAACAAAAATGCTTCACCTTGAACTTTCCAAACTTAAACTATATTTTTAAATATAAGGGATACATACTATCATTAGTTAGTTTGAGCAAAGACTTACTTTGAACCCAGTTTTCTGTGTTCAAAAACAACTGTAGTTATTTTAAATGCATGATGATCAATAAATGGACTGAAACCACCATATTACAGAAATATCTGCCACACAGTTCCCATTTATATTTTCTCAGAAGAGCTAAGGATTTTTGAACAGTTAAATCTTTGCATACTTCTATGACACCCCTGCCCATTTCTCTCTTAACCAAGGTGTTAAGCGTGATTGTCATAACTGCTATGCTTTCTGTTAAACTGAAATTATGATAGCATTTGATATTTATCTTATATTTGTAATCTGAATTTTACCACCTAAGTGTAACGTTCACATGTTAATTACATTACTATATTTGTTAAAAAATATTTAAAAAATTCTTGACTTTTTACTACAAACACATTAGAATTTTCATTGTTATTTAAAAGTATTGCTCACTTCTTCCAGCACAAAGTAGGAATGCCTTATCTTGGACTAACCCATTCTAAATGCCCTGCCTAAGTGCCACCTCTTTTAAGAGGCTTTCCATTTTTTCGTGGCTGGAATAACCTTGCCCTCATCTGTGCTCCCTCAGGAGGCTGTAAAACTGCCATGGAAAGCACATAGGTGCTAGAGTCAGAGGGATTCCGTTTCAAGACCTCCATGTGCCCTAGCTTGCTGGATGACCTTATGCAACTCCAATTCCCTGAGCCTCAGTTCCCATTTTGGTAATAGGTGGAAAAGAGTCTGTTATGAAGACAATTACACAAGATAGTGTTTTATTTTTTATTTATTTGAGAGAGAGAGAGAGCGCGCTTGCAGGGGGTAGTGGCAGAGGGAGAGAGAGAGTCCTCAAGCAGATTCCCCTGAGTGCAGAGTCTGATACCTGGCTCGATCCCATGACCCTGAGATCATAATCTGAGATGAAATCAAGAGCCGGATGCTTAACCGACGAAGCCACCAGGGTGCCTGTACAAGATAGCGTTTTAAAAATTGCCTGGCCCGGGCACCTGGGTGGCTCAGATGGTTAAGCGTCTGCCTTCGGCTCAGGTCATGATCCCAGGGTCCTGGGATCGAGTCCCACATCAGGCTCCCTGCTCCTTGGGAGCCTGCTTCTCCCTCTGCCTCTCTCTCTCTCTGTCTCTCTGTCTCTCATGAATAAATAAATAAAATCTTAAAAAAATAAATAAATAAATAAAAATTGCCTGGCCCAAAGAAGTCATTCATGTTAAGTCTTCCCTACCTACCTTTCTTGACTCTTTTCCCTCTTTCAGTTATATACTATTACATTTTCCCTTGTACTATAATTCTTTCTGTTCATGACATAGCTTACAATAAGTTCCGTAAAGAGTGTCTCATTTTTATATTTCTGACAGAACTTGGCATGGTATGTTGCACTGAGGGGTCAACAGTGAAGGTAACTTAAACACAGGAAGTATAAAGCATATCCATGTCTCTCTGACTCATGACAATGTTATTGATAGTTTTGACAGCGATTTCTAAGGGTGGAATGACCAAATCCATGCGATTGGTTTAAGGAGTGAGTCAAAATCAGTCATAAAAATGTCATGACCTGTAAAGCCATTCTCTCTGGCTCATACGCTCTTTATTCTCAGACAGCTGGACACTTAATGACACAAGCAGCCAGACACACGGCCTCCATACTTACCCTCTCTTTCATTTCTCTCGGTTTTCCATATGTGCCCTCTCACTTATGTCCCTAAGGGACGAAGAGACAGACGATCTCAAGGGCAGAGCAATCTCAACTGCTTAAGCCCCAGAGAGAAGTGTGGCACGGAACTAGAGATGCTGTTCTCTGAGGGAGAGACTGACCATTCATTCTCTGTGCGCCTGATTCTCCCAGATATGAGCCAGCAAATTCAACTGTGGCTGAGTCTGAAGCAGACTAATAACACTGTGTTGGGATCTACCTCCAAATACGATCCTAAGTGTGAAATGGGCTTGAAAAGAGTCAGGCCTTACTCAGTGTCATGTATCTCTTAATTTTTATTGAGGCAATTCCTATTTTTAAGCATGATGTCTTTGGGAACAATATTAACTTCCAGATCTGATCTGAGGTAGGCTCATTGCTGATAATAAGGCAGAAAAAAAGAAACCAGCTCAAAGAAGCCTGATTTTATCCCTCTTCAGCCACACAACCTGGGCATGGCCAGATTGCCTATGATCATATCGCCCCTGACAATCTGCCAGCCCCTCGCTGTGTCGCCATTTTCACTACTGCTTACCATTAGGCTATCCCTGGCAGGCCATTAGGCTGAGTTCAAAATGGCGGTCCAGGAACATCCTGTTCTATAAGAATTGCTGAAGGAGATTCATGGGTTGTATAAAGAGAGAAAGTGAGAAAAAGAGAGCTAGCGGGTGTTGTTCACTGTTGAAAATACCCCCATTAATGTATTTTTCAGAGCCAATTCCAAAGCAATTTCAGACTCTCGTGTTATTAGATTGCTGGTTCACTTAACATTCATGCTTTTTATTACATTTTAAATATTGGCCTGGATATAAATTTGGGTGGTTTGCTAAGATGTTCTAGTGGTGGTGCATGATTATAGCTTCTTGGATATAGTGACAGTGTGAGAGGAGCGGCAGCTTCTGATATGATATATCTGGAGAGGAAAACATTTGGAAGCAGTTTGAGTGCGTTTTATTTCTGCATGGACTCTTTGGGCACCCAGCCACTTTCAAAGCATTATTTAACAAATTATGGCACCACAAAAAGTATTTTATGCTCTGGATGTTAGTCTTCAAAAGAGGAACCAATAAATGTCTGGAGTTAGTATCTAAGAGAAGTACTGGAGTGAGTTAAAATTAAAAGGACATTTTTATTTGTAAGTGAAAAATAAAAACTTCCTGCCTTCAAAGTATTACATTCAATTTTATTGCTATTTAGATAGACTCATTTTGTGTACATGTTGTGTTAATAAAGAAAAAGATGCTTATTTATTGATACTTTTAAGGGGCCAGATCATTATATGGTGGTGAATTTATCACCAAATGTTACAGTTTCAGGGTTTAGGGAACAATGATGTACTTTCGTTTATATTTGATTTATAAAATAATCCAAACAAAACGGCTCTCATTTACCCTTTAAATGCTGGCACGTGGGCTCTTAAATGGAGCAGATCATTGTGTAGGCTTATTGTTTGAGCTGTGGGCAAATATTGTGTCATATGAATCACCCTTTCGCATCAATAAGGTTGGGCCAGTGCAGATGTGGGGGGAAGAAAATACTCCCCGGAAGAATGCTGCTCACCCATGTGAGGGAAATTTAGTGTGCTGGCGGAGGTAATTTCCTAAATGGTACCCTGGTGCCCTAGAAGACTTAATTCACTTCAGCTGAGTGAGCAGCTGGATCAAGCTCAATCATTGAGAGTTACCCATTCATACTCAAAGGCATATAGATCTCAAATGAAATGTTCTTTAATTGGGTGCATATAACTTTAGGGTAACCTGGGTACAGGGTTGGGAAAATATACATGAGTGCAGCCTAATTAGAAAGCTCCATTTAAACTTGCTTTTCAAACCACATTTTCACAGCACTGAATGGCAGTGACCTAAGAAGATGAAATACTTTCAGGAAAGGAAAAAGCAAGTGACAATATCATTGCTTAACTGTAATCACAAACTCTTAGTTTGGAGAGAGTCCCAGAAAGTTCGTATTTAGGTATAGATTTAGGTTTAATCCAGCAAACTGTATTTATAGAAAAGAAGTGCTGGCAGAGATAAATAATGGAGAGTGGATAGGCTTGTCAAGAAATAAACAAGGAAGAGGAGATAGATTTTTTGGGTAAATGACATATATAGATCAAAGAAAAATGGCTGCATAAAGATAAAGTTGTATGTTTGTGTCTATATGTGTGTGTTTATAAAGTACTGATTTATCAAACTTTAAGCACAATCTCATCCAATGAACAGATGTGAGACTTTTTCAAATATTCAGTCTTGAATGAGACAAAAATACTTCATTTTCCTGAGATTTTTTTCTTTAATTTATAATACGTGTATCATGAAAAAAAAAAAGTAAGAATAATCTCCACTATGTGAAGAGATCCCAGATGAAATAACTTTAAAAAACTAAATCAGCCCCTTACATCATATGCTGGGTGCTCCGCAAAAGGAACAACCTCAGTTCATTCTTGATGATGGAGGAAGGTCCTACATCCCTAGTCGTGATCTGATCTAATGCTGACAAAGACTGACAGTGCCCCATACATATCTGTTTCCTTCTTTTTCCTAGTCTCAGAACCCCTGATTTTTAGCTGGCACATGGCTGGCCAGAATAAAGACCATATTTTTCCAGCTTTCCTATGCATCCAGATGAGGCTATGATTAAGTTGTATCTGATTAAGTAAGTGTAAGTGTACCTAAAAGGAAGAAATATGCCCGTGTTTACCCTTTTCTCCCTTTTTTTTTAAGATTTTATTTATTTATTTGACAGAGAGAGAAAGATAGCGAGAGCAGGAACACAAGCAGGGGGAGTGGGAGAGGGAGAAGCAGGCTTCCTGCCGAGCAGGGAGCCCGATGTGGGACTCGATCCAAGGACCCTGGGATCCTAATCTGAGCCAAAGGCAGACGTTTAAAGACTGAGCCACCCAGGCGCCCTACCCTTTTCTCCTTAAAGCATGGGATTTAAGCAACCATCCTGGGCGGTGTGCTGGAGAGCGCCACTCAGGAAGGAGCCTGGGTCTTTGAGAATCATGAAGCCCTCCTGTTAGCCATGAATTGATTACCTCTGGATGTTGCTTATGTATGAGAGAAATAATTTTTATTCTGTTGGTTGGGATTTTCTGTTACTCCCAACAGAATCTAACCTTAAACTGATTTTTGATTTGCCTCTCTTAACATGCCTGGTGCCTGAATTAACTGCATTAAAATCCTATGATTACTTTATCGCATACTTTGAAACAGCCTTCATAATTATCATTTTGGCTATTCTAGACTATTCTTGTACATCTCCACCTTTAGATAATTTCTATGAGGCCAGTATCATGTGATCTTTTCACTGTACCCCTAGCATTTAAACACTGGTAAATGACTAAATGAATCTCTCTTATCATATACTTTCTACCCATTTTTAGATATAAGCCTGTTACTTTTGACAAGAATGATTCTGATTAATAAATGCAAGCATCCCATGGGTCACTTCTAATCTAATTTTAATGCCACAGTTTTGTACATGAATGAGTTTCTATTTTTATCTTTCAATAGTAAAACAAAGTGTATAGATTAAATAAAGGTGGCATGCTTTGAATTTAGAGAAACAAGTAGTCTGCCGGAATTGAATTCTTCCACTTAACTTCTGTAACTTTGGGGATCAACCTGAAGGCAAAAAAATATTGCTGATTCAAAGAATCCAAGCTTGTCAAGATTTATAAGTCAGTGTATACACAGGCCATTCTGAGAGAAGACATTCCCCAAAGTCTTCCCCCTGAATGTTAGCTGGTCAGGCTGGTTGGTGAGTGGAATGGAGGGCATGTGGGAGGGGTATAACTCTTTAGTTATATGCTTCTCTATACATCACATGTACATGTGGCTGCTCCCTGGATCACTTGAGGGAAACATTGACTGAACAACTGTTGTGGACTCTGGAAATTTCTTGAAGGTTTATAGGAATCTAGTATATTTTGACAGAACTCATTTGCCATTGACACCTTCTGTGGAGGGTGGGTACTTTTTCTTGGAAAAAAAGATTCCACAGAAAATCTCTTTTGAGATAGCCTTCCTATTCAACCCCCCTCCCCAATTCCTCAGAATAGCAAGGATCAAAGAATTATATTTCTTATAATTCATTCCCCAAACCGCCCCCCCCGACACACACACCCCTCTGTATCTCTTCGCTTAGTGAATGGACTTGACCATTCAGCTAATTGCTAAGTTGGAAATTTGAGGGTCATTTAGACCTTTCTCACATTTGCCTTTTGATCCTCTGGGGCATGTCCTGGGGATTTCATGTAAAAAATATTTTTCTCAGTAATCTCTTCTTGCATCTTCATTGCAACTATACAGCTTATTTAATTCCTCCATTACTTTTGCTTTGTATTATTGGAATCACTTTTCAATTGACTTCCCTATCTCCAGGTTAGCTTCCCTCCAAACCCCCTTATATCAGCTGGCAGGAAGATATTACTAAAATACAAATGTTTTAATGTGACTTCCCAGCTTAAATCTTTTGAAAGCTCTGCACAGATTTAAGAATAATGCTTACAATTTAAATTACACTGTAATGCACAAAGATATTCTTATTAAAATTTAAGCAATTCAGAACAGTGAGAATTCCCTTTTATCATTCATCTAATCCCAGCCTTCTACTGCTATCATTTTGATGTGTGCCCTCTCAGGTGTTTTTGTATGCTATGTATGTTTATATACATAGATATACAAATATACTTTTTTATGTTTAAACTTGATTACATGTTTTGGAGACCCGGCATGACATTGATCTACCTCCTTCTTTTTAACTACACCATAATATTCACTAGTACAAATATGCAATAATTTATCTAATCATCTTCTTCCTGGTGAGTATGTAGGTTATTGTGTGGATATCTAGAATAGTTACACCGTTGTGGAGTTTCTGAGTTGAACAATATGTTAATCTTAAAATACGATAAATACTTTCAAATAGTCCACCAGAAGTCTCTGTCAATTTACACTCTTATGAATAGTGAATGACAAGTACATTTTTATTTTCCTACACCCTTTTCTAGCACTGATATTATCAATTTTCTTAATTTTTGCTAGTTAGGTAAAAATGATTTAATTTGGATTTTAACTTTCCTATTTTAGGTAATAGTGAGATTGAACGTATTTTCTTATTTTTATTGATCATATTTGTTTTTATGCAAATTGGCTATTCATATTTTTGCTCTTATATAACAGGGTCTTTTAAAAATGATTTGTAGAAACTCATCATCCAATTTCCATATTAATCATTTGTTTAAAAAATATTGCAGTTTTTGTCTTTATCAGTTACTTTTCACCTTGTCAATCTCTCTGGCCACATCTTCCAAAATTGCTCTAGTCTAATAATCCTTTGCTCCCACAATAAGAAAATGCTTATAGGTTTGTAAACCTATTAACCTGTTTCATACTTCTGTAGCTTCCTACATGCTTTTTCTATTAATAATATATCTTTTCTTCACCTTTCTAACCAAGTTAATTCTTACTCATTCTTCAAGACTCTGCTTAAGTGTTACTTCCTCTAAGGAAGTTTTTTTATTCTTACTCTTCTTTAGATGGATCTAATGTCCTAAGCCTGCCCCTTATTCACTCATCCATTACCTATTATTGCACTCAAGTATTAATCTTCCACATCTCTGTCACTTCTGCTAGACTTACATACTCTTTGGGAGTATAGACTGAGCCTTATTTGTATTAGAATCCTATTAACTGCTCAATATATGTTTGTTGATTGAATGACTCTATAAATTCAGCCTTTAGGATAAATTATTAAAACCATTCCTCTATTTGATAATGCAATTTGGATTTCTCCGAGAGAAACCCACAATTCTTCTCAAAGCAATTAAATAAGTACTTTCTTCTAAGTTGTTTAAATAAAAAGGGTGAAAGTGAGTTGGTGTACATTACAGGATAGGTTGATAAATAAAATTAAATAATCATGGCTATCATTCAGCCAAAGTATCTTAGAATTGAGAAGAGCCTGCACATTGTGGAAATTCTTTTACTGTTCTATTTGCATCTCTGTGATGATACTCTGTGTCAGTCTGTTTCATTGTTGGGCTTTCTGAACTAATATAAAACTAATACAAAATTTGCCTTCATGCAACTTCCACCTATTGGTCTTAACAGTTGTATTAACAACATTTATTATGTCTGGGGAGACCTATTATTTTCCTTTCATTTTCTTTCCTACATTTTTGACTATAGGATAAACATACCTTGATTTATTAGACACATATTTTAAAATCTCACCATCTTAGTTACTTTACTGTTAGAAAAAATATACTTTGTCCATATTACTTCTGGAACTGATCGTAGTACACCAGATACAGACTATTAAAGGGGTCTTTCATTCCTTCAGAATGGTCCTTTTCTTATGTCAATGGAACCTAAAATGTAATTAGCTTTTTGGTAATAATCATGTCACATTGCAATCTATTATTGAACCTGTGGCCAACAAAAATCCACTGGCATTTTCAGTTGACCAGCATTAAAGCCTTATTCTATTTAATATAATCTGAAAGCACACTGTTTGATATTTATTCTTTAAGTTCTCGCTTGTTTTGGCCCTTGTCAGGCATAGTGAATTCCTTGTACACAACTAAGAAGATTAAGAACTCTCTACCCTTTAAATAGTCCAAAAATTTCGAAACCATGTCATTGGGAGGCACAGTTATTCAATAGAGACACAGTTGTCACTAAAAAGCTGTAAGTCTGGAATTATTCTTTACTAAGAAACTTGGCTATTTTCTTGCCTTATACTTAATTCAGCAGTGTCCTACCTATAGGGGTGCAATATAATCTATATGGATTTTGTTATGAAGATGCGGGCAGAAAGCTGAAGATCTGACCTAACGTAATTAAAGAGCAAACGCTTTGGAGTCAGACAGACATGGATCACAGCCTACCTTTGCCCCCAACAGGCTGTGTGATATTGCACAAGTTGCTTAACATCCTTGAAGTAATCTTTTTATTTGTGAAATGGGGAAAATAATAATAAGTAACTTTGTCATGCTTGTGAGGATTTCTAAAACTATGTCTGGGGGACATGTAATATAGTATCTGGCACATAACAGACAGTCAACGGGCAAATGAGAAGGAAATCTATTGGGAAAGTTGGTTGCTCACGAGTCAGCTATACAACAACATAAAGCATTCCTAAAATTAAAAAAAAAAAATCTTACACATCCAAACTGTCCTCAGATTTAAAATCTGGGAACCAGAAGGCCAAGAACCCTGTGGGGTATCATTTAAAATGATTATGTTACCTGGCTAAGGTCTTCCTTACCACGAGTGCCTTATAACCCAACAAGCATGTTACAATATCAGCATAAAACACAAAACAGGAAAAAGGAGCAACTAAGGGATTAGTGTTTAAGGTGACAGAGGCATTAATCAGAACCATATAGATTTTTGGTCCAGGAAAGTTTCTACTTCAAATAAATTGCCAAGATTAAAAGGATAGCTTGCATATATGGATAACATGCTGACTAAAGGAAAAAAAGTAAAACTGGATTAAAATAACCTTATGGTTTTATGAACAGAAAGTGGCAGCAGAGGTATATTGGAAAGCTGCTAGTGTGTTATACATTGCAATGTTGGTTTTGAGTCCTGAGCTCTTTTGCAAGCAAGTTTCATTGACCTTCTACATTTCACATTGACCTTGATGCTTATAAATGCTGCAGGGCTTGGCAATTAGTCTTTTGTGAACTGAGAATTCACTTCTTTGTAGGTTCTTAATGTTCGATCTCAATTAAAAGCTATTTAACAGCAAATTCATGGTGAGTCAGAGTAATAGAAAAATTGGGGTCTAATGGGTGTCTGTGTGTAGTGTGAAATAGAGAAGAGAGTTTTAAGTGTCAAGGCAGACTTTCTTCTGGTCTTAGGGAAATAAGATTTATGACTTACAGGTAATTTTTGTCCTTTGAAGGTTACATCACAATGAAATAATAAGAAAAAATGGCATTTGAGGTGATAATGCAGTAGCCAGGTCACTGAGAGAGTGACTTGTCCAAAAGTACAAGAATTTAGCTTGCAACTCAGCTTTAGAATCTGTCAATTAGCGTTTACACTTTAGAGAAATTACCTGACATAAGCAATTGCTTCAAAAGATAATATTTTAACTTTAGAACTTTTTTTGAAAAGGCATATTTTTCTCTTGAATCTTCTTTTTGTCAACCCCCATAATCCCATTTCTACCATATTACGTCTGGCCCTTACTACTCTTAATTTTGACTATTGCAACAAGCTGCTAATTGGTACCTCTGCTTCTACTCTTTCCCTATTAGGGTTTATTAAGTTCCTGGGCTGCCCTGGCAGCAATATTTTTTAACAACTGAGACTGTTACCCCACATGACCACTCCCTACTGTGCACATGTGATATGTTTATATGTGATAACATAATCTCACCTGGGCTCTGCCTACTATGTGCCATTTCTGTTCATCCCAGACTCTACCCCTGAATTTGGGTTTTCAGTTTCAAACTGTTTTTCCTTGACTCTATCTGTGACCTATTTCAGCCTGACCTTTCTCTTGTTGACCCTTCTTCAGTTCTTAACAGAATCTGAAGATGACTTCTTTGCTGCCATATTCTGGCTTCTAGACTCTACAATTGCTTGTGGAAGAATATTATTTCCTTGCAGTCTGGCTGGAATTTAACCTCTAGTTTATGCTAGCAACTTTGTACGCCATCCCCTTCAGGAGGACCTGTCATCTATTCTTCAAAACTTTCTAACCTTCAAAAAAATCTTTCTATTGTTAAAAACTTTCTATTACATTTCGGGTAGGGTTAAAATACCATGGTTTCACATTTAAGACTTTCCATAATATGGTTTAAAACACCTTCTGGATTTCTATCCTAATTCCTCATCATATAAACCTAATACTTAAGGCATATTGAGGTGCTTCCCATCTCCAAAATACAGAAATGCTCTTGTTTTTGTGCCTTTGCTAATGCTGTTCCTCCCATCTGGAATTCCTGCTGTACCATCTATTTGCTTGTTCGAATCCCAGACACCTTTTACTTCCCAATTCCTGGCCCTTTTCCTCCATAGTTTTCCTGACCACTCACTTCTTTGACTCCTTCACATTCGTATTTGTATCATGAGTTCATTTTATTTTACTTTTTTATTCTACTTATGTGGACTTCAACCACAAAATTGCTGGTGGCAGCTGGGTAAAATAAAAGTAATGCAATGTCAGTGTATTGTATTCTGTATCCCTGTACAGAGAAAAGCCATTAGGGAGTGATGGCTGATCACAGCAAACATTTGCTCTACATGCAACAGGAAAGAAAGAACTTTGTTATTTTAAATAAGTGGGTATAGTTTTACATGCATACTGGAAAGTACCAGTAGCTACAGAAATATCGTTAATAGTAATATAACATTCAGTGTTTTCAATATATGCTGATAGCAAGAATAAGAATTCTTTCCAATTAAAACAAAAGTCTTGCTCTAATCGTGTGTCATGAAAAGTATTTTTAACAATGTGTGTAACATTTACTATGTTCTTACTTAATCTTCATAAATACATTCTTAATAATACAAATATTCTGTTAATTTTCCTAGCAATCCAATAAAGAAAGAACTATTACATCCTTTTTTCGTTTTTTGTTTTGTTTTTGCAGAAGTAAAGTAACTTGCTCAAAGTCACCTAAATAAGTGACAGAACAGGGAATCTAAACAACCTGACAACAGAGTCTGTGCTTTTAACCATTGTCAATATATACAGAACCAAGCATTTATTTATGCTCAAGTGAAATATTTCACTGGGGGACGCTCTTCAATATTTACTCCTAACATTTGTTCATTATTTTTTCCTTTTTGTTCATTAATTTAGCAGATACTTATCAAGCACTTATTATATGCCATATGTTGAGATATATCAAGCAGAATCCCTGCTTCATGAGGTACTTGGAGAGATAAACGTATATAAAATAATAAGGGTAACACACCATTTTAGATGCTATGTTAGATATTTGAGTAGGGTACAATGGGGAAAAAAAGGAAATCACAATTGCATATGAAGTAGGGAAGCCCTGATTTGAACCTAAAAGGGAAAAGTGATACTAAGAAGGAAGAGAACAATCTGAGCAGACGGAGCTGCTGTAGGGAGCATGGTGCTCTCTGGGAGCTTTGAGCACTTGAACAGAGCTGGAACATGCACAGCAATTAGCAAAATGATCCTAGAGAGGAGGCAAGTGCCAGATCAATGGGGGCCTTGAATACTCTGCTAAAGAACTTGAACTTTCTCCATTAAACTGTGGGGAAACTTGAAAATTTTAAAGCAGGGGACTAATTTTATCTGTTCCGCATTTTTATATATTTATTTCAGAGAGAGAGAGAGCATGAGCAAGGGGTAGGGTCAGAGGGAGAAGCAGACTCCCTGCTGAGCAGGGAGCCCGATGTGGGACTCCATCCCAGGACCCTGGAATCATGACCTGAGCTAAAGGCAGATGCTTAACTGACTGAGCTATCTAGGCGTCCTGTTCTGCATTTTATAAAGATCACTCCTGCAGCACTGGGTAGAAGGAGTTTAAGAGTGTCAAAAATGGAGGCAAGGGATACAAGTTATATGATTCTCTTTAATTCAGAAAAGAGATGATGAGAGATTTAACCAAGTTAGCAAATGGAGATGAACAAGGAGAGAAAGACGTGAGTGAAGGTAGAAGCCAGGGAGTGTGGATCTGGATTAGATGTGAAGAGTAAGGGAAAGCAACAATCTATGAGGACTCCTGGGTTTATGATGAGAGAGAAGCATATCTAAGGAAAGATCATGACTCTGTTTTGGACATACTCTGAGCTGTGTATTTGATATCTAGATAGAGAACATTGCATATTTGAAGCTCCAAGGAGAGATGCTGGTTTTTGGTAATGCATGAATGGTCGGTGACGACCACAGTAAAAAGAAGATTGAGGGTCAGATATTGGACTCTACAAACAGTGAAGGGCGGAGGAAGAGGAGGAAATGATAAAGCCAGAAAATAGAGGAGTAAGAGGAGAGCTGGGAGAGCAGGGTATCAAGTAGGACAAGACAGGCTTTCTAGGAGGGAATAGGTAAAAGTGGCAAGTGTTATAGAGATATAATGAGATGACCAATACTAATAAAATGGTTGTTAAATATTATTAAAATATAGACTTAAAATACATAAGAAATATTGTCTTTCAAAAACATTTAAAATAAATTACTTTCAAGTTTAACTAACCATGACGGACTCCAATGTGGCTGCATTTGGCTCCTACAGGACAACATAAAGAGTTCCATAAGCTGGGTGGTTTAAGACAAGAAAAGTTTATTCTCTTACAGTCCTGGAGGCTAGAAGCCTGGAAGCAGGTGTTGGCACTATTGATTCCTCCTGAGAGCTCTGAGGGAGAATTTCTTTCATACCTCTATCTTAGCTTCTGGAGACAGCTGTCAATCAGTGTTCCTTGGCTTGTAAATACGTCACTCCAATCTCTACTTCTCTCTTCATATGGCTGTCTTCTCCCTAGGTGTCTCTGTGTCCTCGCGTGACATTCTCCTCCCTGTATGTACTTCTCTCCTCTTATAAGGACATCAGTCATATTACATTAAGGGCCCACCTTACTCCAATATGACCTCATCCTAACTAATTACATCTATCACCATTCGAATATTCCCAGATAAGATACATTCTGAAGTACTGGCAGAGAGGACATCCACATGTCTATTTGGGGGACACAGTTCAATCCATAACAGTGACTAGCATTAAGCTGGACACTTTCACACATTATCATATTAAATCTTCATAGCAGACTGTAAAGAAGGTATTAGTAGCCCCATTTGATAGACAACATTGCTACACTTCTTCCATTGTATTCTTTGTGAATAATGTCCTTGGAAGTTGTATAACATAGTGGGCTTAGATTTATTTTTTGGCACATAAGCCTTTTTTAACAGGTTTTTTTGCTTCAATCATTCATAGAATTGCAATGATAAATGTATTTTTAACAATTTATGTATGTAGAAAGTAAACTCAGAAAGGCTTGGCGACCTACTCAAGGTCATACAATTAGATCTTCCTGCCTTCAATCCCAATGCTCTTTCCACAACACTACAATATTAAGTGTGCCAGATGTGATGTCATCCTAAGAATAAAAAATGAACCCAATTGAATATAGTAGACATCTGCTTTTGCTTGCCTGCAATCCATTTTCCTTTGGTCTTAGAAGAACACATTGACTTTCCCTAAAAACAACCTTTCCTTTCTTTCATTTCATGTGGTTTCTATCTGGTACTGGTAGGGTTATAATTCACCCCGCCATCCCTGTTGAGCTCGAGATGAGCCTATAGCATGTCAGATCAATGAAGCTCATTCCAGGGCTTTGTTACAATGATTAGGTAATAAAGGCAACCATTCATTGGAATTGAAGTAGGTAGAGGATTAACTTCAAAATACAGGGGTCTGCCACATAACAAGAGTTCACCCTGAGAGTGAAGTCATTATAGAATAAAGCATAGCCAAGAGATTGAAAGCAATTTTTGTTTTTAATCCTAGATCCAGCCATTCCTGCAGCTAAATGATCCCAGATTTCTAGTTATAAGAGTCAACACAATCTCTTTGGATTAAGACAATATGACTTGGATTTCTGTGACTTCTTACAAAAACCGCCTTGATTTTGCAAATAAACTTGAATAATCAACATATAAAATTGACTTCAAGTCATCACTGTCCAAAATAATCCTAAATTTAGTAATAACTAAGTATATGATTTTTAGCAGAACCATTCCTTAAAGTTTCAGGTTTCTCATTGAAATGGAGGGGGTTTGGCTAATAGGTTTAGCACTGAAATTGTCTTCTAGTATTTACTTGACAAATTCTATAAAGGCTCTTCCTATCTTTATGATGTCTTCCAGTGGCAAGAACTTGAAAATTTAAAAATCTTAATGAACATGTGGGACTGTATATTTGTATTCATAATTTATAAATTCTGATATCTTATTATATATATCTAATACATTCAAGTTACATTCTGATATTTAGTTACCATCAGAGCTTACTTAATTGATTTGAAGTCAGAATTATTTAGAAAGCAGAATTTGAAACTTTACTTCGGAATTTATAAATAATACAGTCCATTAGATATAGTCCTCTCTCGAGGCACCTGGGTGGCTCAGTCGTTAAGCGTCTGCCTTCGGCTCAGGTCATGATCCCGGGGTCCTGGGATAGAGCCCTACATCCAGCTCCCTGCTCTGCAGGAAGCCTGCTTCTCCCTCTCCTACTCCCCCTGCTTGTGTTCCCTCTCGTGCTGTCTCTCTCTCTCTCTGTCAAATAAATAAATAAAATCTTTAAAAAAAAAAGATATAGTCCTCTCTCTTTGAAAGCTATAATTATAGGTTATAATAATCATCTGTAAGAATAATATTGTTAATATTGCTACAAATACAGAATTACTTGATTTTTTTTCTTTAAGCTAATTTTCCTTGGATACTTTTTTTTTTTTTTAAGATTTTGTTTATTTTTTGACAGAGACACAGCGAGAGAGGGAACACAAGCAGGGGGAGAGGGAGAGGGAGAAGCAGGCTTCCCGCCGAGCAGGGAGCCCCATGCGGGGCTCGATCCCAGGACCCTGGGATCATGACCTGAGCCGAAGGCAGACGCTTAATGACTGAGCCACCCAGGTGCCCCTCCTTGGATACTTCTAACGAACTTTATAAATCATGGCATCTGATGAATGTAGTGGATTTCAAGGAGCTGTTCTTGATGGCTCAGATTCTTTTTGATGTTTATTCAATTGATTTTTTTATGCACTTCTGAAACAAAATTGTCCTTTTTTAAAAAAAATGAATTTTGGCAGGAGACTCCTCTGCCTCTCTCTCTCTCTCGGTCTCTCATGAATGAATAAATAAAATCTTAAAAAAAATTAAATTGATTGGCAAAATTACACATTTTAAATGGTCCTCATTACTGTCTGTAAACCACTTCTCTCTTGGTATATGGATTGGATATCATGGATATCATCCCATGCTGATGCAAGTCACCTCTATTCTTTTTCTACTCTCTTTTCTGACATTAGGAATGATATTTTCCCTGCCTCTAGGTGCTGCATATGCCAGGCATTTACGTGGACCATACCTAAGCTTCCGTTCTTTTATGGCCTCTGATTATGCAGCAACTGGTCTTAAAGTGTGTAACAGCTGCTGACAGCTTCTTCAGATTTGACATTAGCTTCAGAGATCTTTGCACATTTACTAGTCATTCTCTATATTGATCAAATTCAACAAAATGTTACCATTTTCTTCTTCCTTTTTTTTTCTTTTACATGATCCAATATGTATGAATTATTTACCTTTTGGGAAAAGAAAATGTTGGATGGCAATTTTTGTCACGACTTATGTATCATGGTCTTTAATACTTAACATGAATTGCAACTTTCATCTATTGATTCTTTCTTTAAATGTCAACCATGTACCATGCAGTAATATCCTGGGCTTGGAGGAACTGAGAATATTTGAAAAATTTGCCTTTATTTTAGCTGAACTGGCTTTATGGCCCATTTTTCTGAATATGCTATTTTTAATGTTTGTTGTGGTTACTTAAGTAAACAAAGTGTCCATCAAAAAAAATTGGACCATATAGCCAGCATTTAAAATGTGTAATTTTGCCAATCAATTTAAAATTTTTTAAAGATTTTATTTATTCATTCATGAGAGACAGAGAGAGAGAGAGAGAGGCAGAGGCAGAGGCAGAGGGAGAAGCAGGCTCCCCGTGGAGCAGGCAGCCCAATGCGGGACTCGATCCCAGGACCCCGGGATCATGACCTGAGCCAAAGGCAGACGCTTAACGAACTGAGCCACCCTGGCACCCCAACTAATTTAAATTTTACTGTGAAAAAAACTTAACGGTGATATCTTTTTATACAATCTAATATTTTGTAAGTAATATAATAAATATATTTAATATATTTAATTCAATATTTAATACACTATTTTAAGTGAGTAATATAATATTTTGTAACTATAAGGCATATGTAATAGAATTGTCATTATTATTAGGAAGCATGACAAGCATAAAGTTAAAACCACAAATACTTCAATATGGTATTAACAACAACAAAGTCTACCAGACCTTGTAACCCTCCTGCTCCTCACAGGTAATTTTTTTAGACATTTCTGATTATAGGCTTAGATATATTTTATCAAAGCCTTTTAAAATATGATTTTACTTCCATCTTTCTTTTCTTTTCTTTTTTTTTTAAAGATTTTATTTATTTATTTGAGAGAGAGAATGAGAGAGAGAGAGCATGAGAGGGAGGAGGGTCAGAGGGAGAAGCAGAGTCCCTGCCAAGCAGGGAGCCCGATGCGGGACTCGATCCCGGGACTCGATCCCGGGACTCCAGGATCATGACCTGAGCCGAAGGCAGTCGCTTAACCAACTGAGCCACCCAGGCGCCCGAGAAATAATTCTTTTTTTTTTTTTAAAGATTTTATTTATTTATTTGAGAGAGAGAGAACGAGACACAGAGAGCATGAGAGGGAGGAGCGTCAGAGGGAGGAGAAGCAGACTCCCCGCCGAGCAGGGAGCCCGATGCGGGACTCGATCCCGGGACTCCAGGATCATGACCTGAGCCGAAGGCAGTCGCCGAACCAACTGAGCCACCCAGGCGCCCCCATCTTTCTTTTCTAAGATACATTAATATTGCCTTATACAAGTATATGCAGGCAATATATACTTATGTACATAGAAGACAGAAGTGTAGCAGAAAGCGCAGGAAAGCAGAAAAGAGGACAAAAGACCAACAGCCATGGCATTGGGAGAGACAGGAAATAAACACGTGACGGGGAACGAGTCAGTAATGTCTGAGATTTACTCATTGATTGAATGAAAAGTAGCCAGTGGCCTAGTAAAAGGCTCAGCTCTCTGCAGAATGTGAGGTGAAGACTCCCTCTCCTGAGACTGTCTGTGGGAGCCAGGGGCTGAGTGGATGCTCTTATCAGAAGACAGGAAGTCCTGCGGCAGTTAGCTAGCTGCCTGTGGAAAAGCTGTGACGAAAGCTGGCCATTCCTGTTTGAGAAGCCTTCGGCCAACTGGAAACAAGCCTCTCATCTCAGCTGCAGAACCCTCTGATAAATCAAGTTGTCTCTCTTTTTCTGTCCCCTCAGTTCAGTAGATAAACTACATTGGAAAAGAAAGTCCGATTAATATCTTATTAATTGCCAAATCTACTATTCTTGCCCTGTACTTGTTGAGGGAACCGATCCTCTGACATGAATATGTTTACCGTTAAATGAAAGACTGAATAAAACATAACCATGCAACTTAGGGCGACATGAAAAAGAGGGATATTTATACATACTAATCTGGAACATAATATTGTTGTGACATGGCTATCATCCCCCAATACCTATTATTTCATTTTTCTACTGAAAAAAAAAAAAGCTCACTGTTTTATTTTTTTATATCTTTTTTTTTTGAGATGCATGTCACATACCATAAAATTCACCTTTTTAAAGGGTTTTAATTCTTTGACTTTAGTGGTGTGCAACATTCAACACTATATGGTAATATTTTTAAATGTACCCAGGATTTGTTTTGAGCAGGTGTGGTACGACACAGACTGATAGTGACAGTCACGCAGGAATACGTTTTTAGACTCAAAGATTCCTAGAAACAGGAGGCACAGCTGACCACACCGGCCACCTGAGAAGCACCAGGGCTGGTCAGAAGGGAACAAGAGTGAGGGGAAAATGTGGACCAGAGCCTCTGCTGGGGTTTTAGCAGGAAGGAATGGGCAAGGCAATATAAACTGGCCAAGCAAGTTTATACTTGGCTAGTTGAAATGATTTCTGGGGCTTCAGGGTGTAGGGGCTGCCCCTAGTTGTCTGACAGCTGGCACTAGGGTGATTAGGACAGGTTGGGAGAGCTCAGTAAAGGAGGTGGTTGGGGTATGGGCTTTGTATTAATTGGCTTGCATATGAAAGGCCCACTGCAAGTGAATCTTCTACCATCTGCAGGAATTAGTTACCCTGGAGGGAGGCTCTTTAGAATTAGCAAGTCTCAGATGTCAAAACATCAGAAAATAAGAAGGTATAATTAATATAGATAACATGATCACTAAGAGAAGGACTGCATTTTCTAGCCTCCCTTGGAGCTCTTCTCAGCACAACTTTTATGGAATGTTTTTAATGTGACCAGCCAACAGCATCCTCCCTCCTGCTGGCTAGAGGTAGACAAAACAGGTAGAACTAGGGCAGCATCTTGGACCGTGAGATTGAAGTCCTATGCTAAAGAGAGTGGAAAAATGAGAAAAAAACTGGCTCCCTAATTATCACGGAATGGTCACAAAGCGCTGTACTGATGATGATAGATAGATGACCTCTACTTTCCTCTGCATGCTCCCTTTGGCGTCCTTTTTAAGCAGATTCCTTCTAATTGTTGGAAAGAGGACTCCCTGCAGGTCTATTGACTGTGTTGTCTGTAGTTGGGCCCCATGGGAGAGCCAGAATTTTAGGTGAGGAAGAAATAAATTTCTCTCTTAATTTAAGCCACCATGATTAGAGTTGTTCAGTTACTCATTGTCAAACCTAATATTAAATAACGTAATAGCTAACTAAAAGATATTGAAACTAACTTGTATAGCATGATTCCAGTTCTGTGCATAAAACAATATATGGAGAGGTACAGATAGAGATGTAGGCATATACATGTATAGAAAATTTAGGAAGCCTATCTCTGAATTAATAGGGATTAACTCTAGGGGATGGAACTGGATGGTGGAAGAATAATCAGATAATAAAAAGAATAATCAATAATAAAAAGAAAATTTTATGTTTAACAATAATTTTTTAAATGGCAGGTTAAGATTTATTTTCACTCTATATTTTTGATTTTTAAGTATAAATTTAAATAGCAAAAAGATCCACTGATTTTCTTAGCTCCTTTTGCAAGCAGCTATTGAAAGAAAACATAAAATTGTAGTTAATGAACAATGTAATCATAGTTATGCTAAATTGTTGCTGTTAACAATGCATTTTTCCTAAAATATTTGACTGTATTCCCAGTCTGTTATTTTATGAATCACCCTGCAAATCTGATAGTGTCTACTATTGCTATATATAAATTATATATACCAACATAGAGTTATGCTTGTAACTATCAAAACCAAACAAATTAATTTTCTAGAGATTTTTTTAAAAAATCCATAAAGTGAACATCAATTACTTCTTTGTTGTCTTTCCTTTTGGGAAATGTCCTTTGCTGGTTCCAAGCTATTCTTGTCAGTCTCTCCTTCCAGAGGAGGAGGTATGTGACACAGTATGGCCGGAGCATCCCATCCACTTGGACACAATTACACCAAAGATGGACATGCGGCCCAACTACAGACAACACAGTCAATAGACATGCAGGGAGTCCTCTTTCCAACAAGTAGAAGGAATCTGCTTAAAAAGGATGCCAAAGGGAGCATGCAGAGAAAAGTAGAGGTCATCTATCTATCTATTTATCTATCTATCTATTGACTGATTGATCAATCGATCGATCGGTGATTTCACTGTTGTTTGAGTTTCTGCATCTAGCTGTTCTTGGATTACTACACTTTTCAGGTATGAGACTCAATAAATTATTTTTGTTTTTCCTTAAATTAGGATGAGTTGGGTTTATGTCACAGATTAATTTACTATTTTGTTTGGTGAGGTATTTCCCTCAATTGTTTCAAGGGTTCAGTTATAAAAAAAATTATGCATACACATAACATTCCATTTATAACTTGACATACTCACAGGCAAATTGAGTTTATTAGAAATGAAACCTAACTCTTAGGTAGAAGCCATATGAAATTTCCTACATTCAACAATTTCTCACCTACAAAAGTGGCAAATTCATAAGGTTGTTCAATTTAATATAAAGATATTTTTCATCATAGCTTAGAAACAAAATACTAACACAATATTTGTTTATTTTAGGAAGCACAGACAATATGCAAAATACAAAGATGAAAACAAACAAAATTATTCTAAAGCTGTAATCCAAAAATAAACACTACTATATTTTTAGTATGTTCTCTCTTACATAATAAACTTGGTTTAGAAAATAATTTTATTGGACCAAAAAACTATTAAGTTAATGATAAATTTGTAATTTGGGGAAACCATTTAATTAAAAAAATTCACCTTGCTTTCCAATAAATATGCTTTGTAAAATTAATTTACTTTTTTAAAAGGTCCTGCTTTAAGCTTTTCTTTGAGGTTCATTTTTATTAACTAAATTGCAAACAGGCTAATCCATCTAAACTGGAAAGACTTCTGTATATAATTCTCAACATATGCAGTATTTGATAATTCCATTATTTACTACATAATCCCAATTCCAGAGTATTTATATTAATTATATGCCTGGTTTATAAATAACTATAAACAGGTAAGAATCCTATTACATCCAGTTTCATATATAATAAAAATATTTTACAGAATATGCTTTAGTCTACATTTTAAGTTTTAGACTGAATAATCTATTTGGTCTAAACAATCTAGTTTTGGTAACGTACCAAAATAATGGCATGAGTAAAACTGGGAATTCCAGAAATGCTAGTACAGTATTGTTTTAATGGTATCATTGCTTAAAATGGTTCATTAATTTATAAAGCTACTCTCTGTTGAGTGTTTACTTCTGTTTATGCCAGAACTTTCCTTGGTGCAGAATATCCTGAGCCCATCAGAACAAAGCCTACATGATTTTATAAAATTATATGTAGAAGGGAAGAAGTAAAGATATGGAATAATGAGTATCTGGGGGAAGGTAGCGTCTGCAGGTTTTCAGATGCCAGTCTAGTGAGGATATTGGGAAGGTCATTGCTGTGAATGAGAACACATGGGGCCCTGAGGCAACAGTGAGCTTGGTGTGTTCAAGGCACACAGATGGCCTGGATGGTCTACGCACAGGGCGGTAGGAGGGCACAGAAGTAGAAGACAACATTTAAGAAGCAAACAGGGTCTAGATCATTGAAGGCATTGCAGGCCAAAGTAAAGACTTTGGATTTTTTTTTTTTCCTAAGTGCAGTTTGCACTTTTTTTTTTTTTTTAATCACTCTGGTGTGAAAAATAGGTTGTGGTAAGGGCAACAAAGCAAGAAGAGTAGTTACAAGGCAACTGCATTAAGTTTAGTAAAGACTGCTTTAATTTAAAGTATGAGAGAGTCACAAAGTAGGTATTAACCTGTTCCCTAAGGTTTTATGTATATATATAAATATACATATAAATATATAGTTAAACTATAACTATATCTAACATATTTAACTATATAACTATATCTAACTTGACCATTTAACTATATCTAACTTGACCATTGAGAGCAATGTTTTTGTAGGACAAAGTTCAATTTGGGCAAATAAAAAGATTATGAGACATTTACAGAAACAAAAAGAAGTTACAGCTTTTAAAAATCAGAACACAAGTCTCCCTCACTAATAGAAAGTAGAGGCTTCCTGTGAAAATTTTTGAAAGCTGAAATGGTGTAAAGCAAAGAATACCCCTGCTATCCAAAAGTTTGCAATAGATCACTTTGTTTTTATGAAAGATTTACATTATTATGGTATCAGCATACGGTCTTTATAATTAGATAATCAGTGTTTTATTATTTCTGCATCAGTGAGGAGGTGCTTTCTGGACAAAATTTAGAAACTACAAAACTAGTATTTACAGCCATACCCACCTCTAATGGTCCCCATTGAAGTTAATGTTTGATGGTAGGTTTGCTTTGTCTTTCAATGATTGACATCAATATTCTAAACTGTAGTGTGGCTTTTGCCACAATGTCTGTGAATAACATATTATTTTTTAAAATAAGTTTTTTTTCTATTATAAAGGAGGCATCTTTAACACAAGCAAAAATACACATCTTTAACACAAGCAAAAATATACCCTTCAACCATTAAATTTACAATTAGGTTCCTCATAAGCTTTTGAAGGAATTCAAATTTGATTGAGATATCATACTAGCTTCCCTACCAGTCTTTTTTCTTTCTACCTTCCTGGCCAGTTCTCAATTTCTTAATTAGTAAGAAGGGTAGGCATCTATAGTTAGACTGAAGGGTGGGTCTCTTTAGCAACTGAGCATTTCCCTGTAGCTAAAACCTTGAGAATATAACACATGACTGGTAGCATTATTTTAACTATAGGAACTGTTTCATTTATTCCATCTTATAAAAAAATAGTAATTTTAAACTTTCCATGTTGTATAATTAAAGCTTTCATCAGGTGATAAGTGTAGTCTTCCAAATGTCTTACTTGGAAGTAGTATGGAATATTTTCTGAATCTGTTACCAGTCAACTCTATGATCAAGGAATATTGTTTCATCTAGGCAGACAAATTTGGAACATTGGAATTGACATAAGGGAACCTTTTGTTTTTGTTTTAGTAAATGTATTTAACTAAAATGTAAGAAGTAATTATAGAATTATAAATCCTCTTTTAGGGAAATGACTACTTTCTCCATTTTTTGGAACAAACTAGTAAATCCCCCTAGGCTCACCCTTGAATATTCCTTTCTTTAAGTGGCCCCTCTCTATGCTTGAGTTTCTCCAGCAGCCTTACACTTCCTCTCTAGACCTGTCTCCCCCCTGGGAATATCCTGGTATTTCTTGCATTGATACATAAACTATATTAAAGAAATCATTAAATCACAGGAACTGTAGCTAATGGAAGGCCCTTTTGTATACTTTCATCCCAGTGTAATGGAATACTTCAGTGATTAGGTTCATGAAATGGTGATAGAGTCGTGGAGGTGCTTTTGCTTTTTGTATTTATGGATTGCTGTGCCAAATACAATAGCATGTCTCATATAATATATGGCTATGCCAAAATGAAAACTGAACTTATTTCAAGAAAACCATGCCACTAATGTTTAGGGGAAAGGTCAATGCATTACTTTCAGGGCTAAGAATCCTGAAATAGCCATTGCATCTGAATGAAAAGGAGAAAAAAAATCATTGATGCCTTTGGTTGACATTTGTGATGAGTGGAAAATGACTAAATTCACTCACAGTGATTGATGTAACCTCATAAAAATGTCAATAAATTCACATCATTCTGTTGCTGTATCTCAATCATGAGTGGACTAAGTCGTTCCTACTTTTATTTCTCAGGCACAGGAAACACACTAGTGTATTTCTTCATCCATTCCAAAGCTGGGACTGAGTGCTATAACATAGAAGACACAGACTAGGTAATGTAGAGGTACATAAAGATGAATTAATTGTGGTCCCACTTTCAAGTTGATTCTGGTCTATAGTAGAAAAAGACATGCATCTAAATAATTATAATGCAATGTAGTAAGTACCTAACATTTCAGAGGACAAGAACAGCTAAAAAATACGATTGCCATTCAGAGAAAGGAGAAACTACCAAAGTACAGAGAAGCACAATTATGACAAAAGCTGCCAATTTCATATAAATGTGACTGACATCAGAGAGTGTTTAGAACTCGGCTTGATGTCTGAAAAATTAGGTTCCTTCTTCACCTCTTTCTTCTTTCTCTTCTGCCCTATCTTTTCCTTCCTTTCCCTTTTTTTTTTTTTTTTAAAGATTTTTTTTTTTTTTATTCATGAGAGACAGAGCGAGAGAGAAAGGCAGAGGGAGAAGCAGGCTCCCAAGGAGCAGGGAGCCCGATGCGGGACTCGATCCCAGGACCCTGAGATCATGACCTGAGCCGAAGGCAGACGCTTAACCATCTGAGCCACCCAGGCGCCCCCTTCCTTTCCCTTTTTTCTTACCATTTTCTTTCACCTACATGTACTTACTATTTATGCTCAGCACCACGCTAGGCACCACAATAAATAAGATAAAGACTTATTGTCACGGGCTCCCTGAAGTGCCCATTCCAATATGAAGGATTTTGCCTTCTATTCAAAAGCAAATAAGTTTAAAATATATAGGAGGGGATATGTATTAGGAATCCGGGAGGGAGATCAAGGGGAGAATGGAGTAGAGCTAGGATAGGAAATTAAGATTAAGATTAAGATTAAGATTAAGTGGAGAAAATGAGGTAGCCAGTACACAGCTTAACCTTTTTTATCAGGAAATTAAGGATCATCATAAACCAAATGAAATGGTCCAGAGAGATTCTGGCTGCTCAGAGAACATGAGTGTAGCTTTCGTATCTAAACAAAAAACTGAGGGGCCAAGGAGATAGAGAAGGCCTATTTCCTTGCTTTGCTCAGCACAGGATCCAGCAAAATTATGGGGGTTTGAAGACCACAGATAAATGCATAAATGGCCGGACAGTTTTGTTCTACTGATGGGCAGTGGCTGGGCTGGGGAAGCCTCTACAAGGGCTGTGGCAGGTAGTGCGTAGGTAAAAGTGCGCCCCAATGGGTAAGAGAGGTAAGAGAGGATGTTTGAGATAAGCTGAGTCATCCGCTTATAAGGAGGGTTTGCTGACTGAGCTAAGGGTGACAGGGGCAGGGGAGAGGGAGACTTTTCCATAAAGAGGGCCGAGTATGATCAAATATGTGAAATAAGAAACGGCATGGTCTGTTTGGAGAAATTACTAATGGTTCACTGTTAACAAAATATAAATTAAAATGTAGAAAAGGGAGTAGATAAGGCTAAAGATATATTGTGATCAGGGGCCAATCATACAGAACCTTGAATTTCTATATTCTAAATTTCTAATTTTGTCCTCAGGGTGAAGGAAAGCCATTGAAGGATTTTAGGCAAAGAAGGAAACTAAAGAAAAAGAGTAAAAACAGTTTCATTTTAAAAAAACTAACTCAACAAGTGGTGATGAAATGGTCAATATGCAGAAGAAAAAAAAAAGAACCTTGGCCCATACTTCACATTTCATACAAAAATAAACTTAAAATGTATCATAGACTTACATGTAAAGTGCAAAGCTATAAAATTTCTAGAGGACAGAAGAGAAAATCCTTGTGACTTTGGGTTAGGTCAAGTTTTTCTTTCTTTCTTTTTTAAAAAGTTTTTATTTATTTGAGAGAGGGAGTGTGTGCATGCTAGCCAGGAGGGAGAGGGGCAGAGGGAGAGGGACAAGCAGACTGAGTGCTGAGCCCAACAGGGGTTCAATCCCAGGACCCTGAGATCATGGCCTGAGCTGAAGGTAGATACTTAACCACTTAACCGACTGAGCCACTGAGGTGCACCTAGGTGGTTTTTTAGATATCACACCAGTAAGCATAATCCATAAAAAAAATCATAGATATTACCAAAATCAAAAAAGTTTACTCTGTTAAAGACACTATTCATAGAATTAAAAAAAAAACAAATCTAGAAAATTATCTACAAAAATCACATTTTTTTAAAGATTTTATTTATTTATTTGAGAGAGAGAGAGTGTGAGAGAGAGAGAGAGCACAAGTAAGGGGAACTGCAGAGGGAGAGGGAGAAGCAGGCTCCCCGCTGAGCAGGGAGCCCCATGTTGGGGTTCAATCCCAGGACCCTGGAATCATGACCTGAGCCGAAGGCAGACAAATCACATTTCTCACAAAGAACTATATCTAGAAAATATTTTTTAAAACCTCAAAAACTCAACATTAAGGAAAAACTAACTCAATGGAAAAAATGGGTAAAAATCTGAAGACATACTTCACCAAGAAGAATTATATATGGATAGCAAATGAACATATGAAAAGATGATCAAAATTAATAGTCATTAGGGAATGCAAGTTAAAATGACAATAAGATACCAATATTGACTCACTAGAATGGCTAATTTTTTTTTTAAAGTTATAATACCAAGTATTGTCTATAGCACAGAACAACTGAAACCTATAACTACTAGTGGGAATGTAAAATGGTACACTCAGTTTGGAAAACATTTTGGTAGTTTCTTACAAAATTGAACACATATTTACCATACCATCTAGTCATTTCATATGTAACTATTTACCCAAGGGAAATATAAATATGTGTTCACACAAAAACCTGTGCATTGATGTTCAGAGCAGATTTAATTAATTAATTTTTAAAAAACATTTTATTTATTTGAGAGAGTAAGTGAGAAAGAGAGAGAGGGAGAACAAGCAGGGGGAGGGACAGAGAGAGAGGGAGGAGCAGACTCCCCACTAAGCAGGGAGCCCGATTGGGGCTCAATCCCAGGACCCTGAGATCATGACCTGAGCCAAAGGCAGATGCTTGACTGACTGAGCTACCCAGGCGCCCAGAGCAGTTTTATTAATAATCACCTAAACTGGAAGCAAACTAGATGTCCTTCAACCACTGAATGCATAACCAAACTATGGTACCTCCATACAAAGAAATACTGCTCAACAATAACAACAATAAACGTGAATGAATCTCAAGTGCCTTCTGTTACAAGAAAGAAGCCAGACTCAAAAGGCTTCATATCATATAATTCCATTTATAGAACATTCTGAAATATAACTCTTCCTGAAAGAACTATTCTGATTAAAAAATATAGAAGAAATAGAGAAGCAGAATAATCACTGTTAGAATACAATGTTAATAAATCTTGCAGACAAGATCTACTATGGATGATAAAATTAGTAGGAAAAAGTTTGAGGAGAAACAGGATATTTATATAGTGTAAATTATCTCCCCCCAAATATATATTAGTCACAAAAGGGGAAAAGTAACTTTATAGTAGATAATCTAGAAGACATCACCTTAACCAAGTGATCCATGTTAACATCCCAGGAAGGCATATGGACATCATGTTTTCCCCAATACAATGCACTCAGAAAGGTACATAACTTAGGTGATATGCCAGCCAAAAATGCATAACTGCAAATCAAATTATGGAAAAACAATAGACACACCCAGACTGAGGGACATTCTACAAAGTAATTGACTAGTGCTCTTGAAAAGTGTCAAGGTCATGAGACACAAGGAAAAACCGAAGAATTATCACAGATTGGAAGATCCTGAGGAGATGTGATAAGTAAGTACAATGTGGGAGCTTGGATGGGATTCTGGAACGGATGAGGACAGTAAGTGAAAAGGCTGATAGAATCTGAATAAAATTCTGTGGTTTGGTAAATAGTTCTGTAATGATATTTATTTCTTGGCTTTGATAATAATCCTATGGTTATGTAAAATATTAGCATCAGGGGAAACTGAGTGAAGTTTTTATGGGAACTATATAATTTTCACAACTTTTTCTGTAAGTATGAAATTATATCTAAGTGAAAATTGGAGAAAAGTCACAGTAACATATTCCAACAACAACAAAATAAGCATTAAAATATTCATCATGACATTAAATAAGAAGCTTGCTAGATTTCTATTCATTAAATTTATGAATTTTTTTTAAAAGATTTTGTTTATTTATTTGACAGAGAGAGACAGCGAGAGAGGGAACACAAGCAGGGGGAGTGGGAGAGGGAGAAGCAGGCTTCCCACCGAGCAGGGAGCCTGACATGGGGCTCGATCCCTGGACCCTGGGATCATGACCTGAGCCGAAGGCAGCCACTTAACCTACTGAGTCACTCAGACGCCCCTGGATTTTTTTATTTAGAAGTCACATATGCAAGGAGCCCATAATCGTTTTCAGTGATAAAGACTTCTACTGGTCTTTATCCAGTCCTACATAAGACCATCAGGAACCTGATGAAGGTTCCTGAGGCATGACTGATTGCCTGAACTTCCAGTCTGGCAGAATGGTTCTTATTCTCCTGAGTTCATGAATGCAAATTCACGTCTATCAGATAGATTTATCCATAGCCCTTCTCCAGTTCGGCATCATCAAACTTTTTACCAGACAAAAATTGCATCATGAGTGATTTGGAAGGAATTTTTATTTTTGGAAATGAGTAAGGTTTCACTGTCTAGATAATTCTATTCAATTTGATTTTGAGGTAATAAAAGGCAACATGACGCATGCATAAACTTGTATTTATATTCCTTTTTTCTCTCCTAGTTCTTACAGTTTACAGTGTTCACATTGAGCAACCTGTTACTAGAATTTTTAACCTGTTATATCTTCTTATAGTCTACCCAATAATTAGGAGGCTAGTTAGGGAGAGGAGAGAGCCACAGGAAGGAGACATTAAGTTAGAGGCAGATCTAGTAAGGGGATTAGACTGGATGATCTTTAGAAAACCCAGGTACTTAAACATGGAAAGAACAAGAATAAATTCCTCCTGAATACAGACGAAGTATATTCTCTGTTGTAAATAGGGAAGTACACTCTGGCAGAATATAAGCTGGTGATCCCAATTAGCCCCAGTGCTGCTTGAACAGAGTGAGATACACAGGGCTACCAGAATATGTCATCTTGTTCCTATTTGTTATAGTCATACTTAGTTCATTTTCTGTTTATCAGTATGTATACATATAATAATTCTGAATGGCAAATACTTTGCAGTAAATATCCTGAGACTACATGGAGACTCCAGAAATTGCACAAGACTAATCTATCACTATTTTCAGTAACAGCAAATAGTAAATATTAAGGATGTTAGGAGAAGAGAGAAAATATAAAAACTCACGATTTCTTCTTTTTGTGCTGCCCCTCATCCTTCCTTTTCCTTTGGGTTGCACCTCTTTCCATTTTCATTCTATCACCGTCCCCCCCCCCACCCCAATCATTCATTAACAGTGCTCTTCAGGGCAGCAGCTCTGTCATGAGCCTCAAGTTCTCTTGTGTCCTCAGTGATACAATCTTTCTAATTTTTCCTGATCAGTTTTCTTTCACACTTTTCTCAGCGGCTACTTCAAACATCTACCAATACCCCAAGACCTCTACCCATCTCTTCAGCATGTGATCTTGCCTCTTACATGATTGAAAAAAGGGAGGCTGGTAATCCCAGAGGTGTCTGGCCCTTCTAGGTACCCACGTCCTTTTCATATCATAGTTCTCTATATACCCATTTAGGGTCAGTTTGGTACATTTCTGTCCAGCTCTTCAGGGATTTGGAAGAGGAAGAGACACATGGGAGTAATGAGAGTAAGATTTAAGATGGCTTTGTCATTTAGCATGGATGTATTCTAGGATTTAGTAGACCAGTAAAGAATGAAACCAGAGAAGGGAGATGCATGGACCTGATCCAGGAGGACAGGCATTTTGGCTTTCTTATTCACTGCCAAATACCCAATGCTTATTAAAGTGCCTGGCACAGAGTGGTTAGGCAAATAATAAATATTACTTGAATAATGAATAACATAGAAGGCTAAACATCTGGAATGTAAGTAAGAAACCAACACGATCTAATTTGCATTTTTAACCTATCGTCTGACTGCTGTGTGCACACACCTCATAGTCCACTGCAAGCTGACCATCCTCAGATATGCTATAATGGACTGTGCCCTCCTAACTGCCTCATCCAACAGATGATTCTTAATCCTTATCATACTTGGTTTCCCAGCTCATTTTATTCTATGAATCTCTCCCCCATTCTTAGAAACCTGTTTTCTTCTATGTTGTTTCTTCTCTTTTGTAAGCTTCTCTTCTTCAAGTCTGTCTGTTAAGGATCGTTTTCCTCAACTTTCTAGGAAAGCTTGCCCTCCCTATAGTTTCAACTGCCAATCACTGCTCATCTGGGGACAAGTCTTTAATTTGCACCTGCAGCCCAGACATCCACCCAGGTTCCAGAGGCTTTCTGGAAGTCTTTAAATGTCCCAGGCATGTGAAACACAACATATCCAAACCAGAATTCATTATTTTCTCTCCAAATCTGTATTTCTTCAGAATTTGCTCTCCATCCCCTTACTTATGTTAAACCAGAAACTTGTGAGGCATCTGAAATTATCCCCATTCCTTTATTCTCCATGTATAATCAATCACTGAAGTCTCCCAATTTAGCCAGGGAAACAGCTCTTGACTCTATTCCCTTCTTCTTATCTTTACTTATCTAATCTATTTTCTCATTATTTTTCACTTGGATTACTACACTAGCCTTCTTACTGTTTTGCCTGCCTAGAGTTTTTTCTTTCAATACGTAATCCGTACTGTTATCACTTTGTTCCAGATGTTTTGGATGTCTGCAATATCCTGACTTCTTTCTTAGCCACAAGGGTTGAGAAGCTATTTCCTCAGCCTGGAAAACTCGCCTACCAAATCTTGGCATGGCTTGATCTTTCACTTCATTCAGGTTTTTTTCCCTTTACCTAAAATTATATTCATATATTAATTTCTCTTGGTTTCGTCCAGTAGATAGAAGCTCTTTTTCAATACTGTATTACCAGTGCCTAAAAGAGTGGGCATCCAATAAATATCCACTGAACAAATGAATGAATACATTAATAGTAACTGTATCCAAAAGAACACACATCATACTGGGAAATACTGGCTTACTTATTTGTTGCTCTCAGTGGATTGACGCCAACAAGGGGGTTTCTCAAGGGCACTGAGTGCCTCTTTTCTTTTCTTTTTTTTTAAATGTTTTATTTATTTATTCATGAGAGTCAGAGAGACAGAGAGGCAGAGGCAGAGGGAGAAGCAGTCTCCCTGCCTAGCAGGGAGCCCAATGCGGGACTCGATCTCAGGACCCTGGGATCACGACCTGAGCCCAAGGCAGACGCTTAACCATCTGAGCCACCCAGGCGCCCTGAGTGCCTCTTTTCTATAGCTCTAGGTTTTAATCAGCAACAATGTCTAGCACCTGGTAGTACTCAGTAAATGTTTCTTGGAAAACAAAGCAAAACAAAACTCTCAACCTATCTTAGCTAGCAGAGAAGCTGAACTCCAGAGGTGGGGTAATAACCATCTAATTTATTTTTTTAGAATCAGATTTGCAGAATATTTATCCCTTCAATGTGTATTCCATATAGTTCCTTATAGGAAAAATTTTGCTTACAGGAAAAATTTTACCTACACTTTTCTCTTCACAGATTGTTAAAGATAAAACTTTATTGAAGGTACTTTTTGTTTCTTCCTGAACCTGTCTATCTTCTCTTTAGATCACTGAAACAAACCCGAAGTTATTAAAAAAAAAGTTAGAAGTGGGGTGATAAGTTATCACAGTAGAAATTTTCCTCACCAACATCTTGTGACTCTCTTCCTTTGGCAAAGGAATGGAACACAAAATATTAGGGATAGATGTGACCTTCAGTGTTTTCTAGTCCAATGTGCACTTTTCAGTCTTTTTGTGCAGAGGAAAAAAAAATGAGGCCTAAAGACATTGAGTGACTTGCCCGAGACTCTAACAGGCAGGAGAATACACAACCTGGTGGAGAGGCAGGTATCATATTGGAGGCAACAGCAATAGTTAAAACCTTGGACAATGTATCACTTGACAAGTAGAATGTAATTGTGGGACCAGAGAGGCAGTTCTTGTGCATTTTCTGTACAATGTATTTGACTGACGAATCTGCTCTCTGACTTAGAGCCTGTGTGGACCCACTAAAACTGACTGGAAGGAACTCACAATATTCTGGCATATTTAAAGAGGGTTTGGCAGGCCCAGCACTTCCTGTTGAGGCTTCCATACTGTCCCACAGAGTCGTTAGAGATGTCCAACAATGAAGTGATGTTTGGGAGTTTGTTTGCTATCCTGATTGGCTTCTACTACTCCTTTCTAGATCTATGATTTGTTAGAGATGTAGCTGTTCTATCTAAATTTAATTATCAGCTACTAAGCTGGGAGATGGGAACTTCATTAGTCCTCTCTTGTTTCTTCTATCGTCATGATTCAAACTGCCAGGCCCGGTCTTCTGGAGTGTGGTTACAGCACTGTATCGCTTCATTATCTAACCACAATTCTTATCTCTTTATAGAAGAGTAGCACTTTCTCTTTTGGTTATGTAATTAATGACACTGGTGTATACCTTACCAGTTACAAATTGCTACTATCCATGCTCCTAATGGCTACAAGTCTGTTCTCTAACTAATGGCTTCTATTTGCTTCTTGGAGAAAAAGTATGTGCTAAACATATGGTTTAGCTCAATTAATCTCTTTTTATATCAGTTTTATCTTAACAGGTTAATGAAATTGTGATGTGTATCAAATAAGTAGGTTCAACTTTTATCATACATATTTTTTATATCATACAGCTTTTCATCATTTAACTTTAGAGTTTAAAATAAAATTAAAGTTATATGCCTGAATATGAAAGAGCAAAAGTGTTCCCAAGAACTTTGTAATATGTATCTCTCAGAGATAAAACATATACATAAGATAAAAAGTATGCATATTAAGAATTTATAAAAGGATCTGATGAAGATTTTGATCTATAATTTTGCATTACTTTCAACCGAGAGTCTGTGTGTTTATTTCTCAGAACCCCAGGATACTTTACTAACATGACTGCATAAACCTATCCTGCATCTTTAGCTTTGTCAGTATTATCTTTTATGCAATATGGTAGTCCTTAGGGAGCATTAATTGCTAGCTATCTTTTAGCTACTTAAGGGCAATCTTGGAACAATTACCATGTATTTATGGGAATGAGGTATTCATTTATTTATTGCCTTTGTCTTAAAAATCTCATAGCACTGGAGTCAAGAAGATACAGTATAAATATGCCCACTTATCTGTGTGTGAATTACTCCTTTCTCCATCTCTAACACCCACCTCAGCAGTGGCACAACACCGTTATTTGGGGCTCACTCGTACAAGTTAAAACTGTAATGATGATTGCCACTCAAAAGCATATTGAGTCTGTCCTTTCTCAATGATCTTTTTTTATCTTTTCCTTCCATCCCTGCTGCCCCCACTTCTTTCTTTTTCTTGAAATGGAACAAGGGCCTTGACTTAGGGAGCATACAAATCTGGCTATGTGGAGGTCACTGGTCCCCTTTTGAGACTAGATTGTCAGAGATGAGAAACAATCACTGTGTCAGCTGTTTGCATGTTTATGTGAAATAAATGGAGTATTTCAAACTGGCAGACGAGTGCCACCGACTATCTCATTAAACCTATTCAGCTGACTTAGGATAAATAAATCTTACTACTTCATAGGGCTATAAATCATTTTCCTTCTCATATACTTTTATGTATATATATGCATACAAAATATATGATGATATGTGAATAAAACACATAGGAATATATGACAAAGTCACATAATGTTATTCATCAAAGGGAGAAAAAAGATCTAATACCTTTCAACCTCTAAATTTATTGTTCAACACTTATTTCCAGATATTACATGCAAAAATACATGTAAGAAGACTTCAACATTATATTTAAGTTGTTATTTTAAATGCTTTGGGAAGATTCACAACCCAACTTTAAAATTACATTTTTCCTTCCAGAGAGATATAAGGCAGAAGGAATGACTTGAAAAGTTCATGCTAAATTAATGACAAGGAATTCAGAAAATATAAATGAAATAATTAACATGTTATTTCTTCTCTCTCTTTTAAATTATAGTCTTTGCTAGCTATTGTGGTATAGCTGGATCTTTCCAAATTTTATTTTATTTTATTTATTTATTTTATTTATTTACTTTATTTTAAAAAGTAGTACTATATGATTTTATTCAGATTGTCATTTATTTAATGTTATTTAATTCAGATAAGATAAAGATAATTAAAGTATAAAACTGGTTGATTCATGTAGATATAGAAAAAAGAAAAAAAAAAACCCAACACACACACACACACCCCATGGGTTTTAGAGTCAAAAAGACCTCAGCCTGAATACCTGCCATGCTACTTACTATGGGTTAGAGGTCTTTCTGCCGGTTAATTAACCTGTCTGAGCTTCAGTGGATAATGATAGAGTAGTTGCTGTGAAAATGAAATGGTAAACTATTTGTGTAAAGTGCCTGGCACATAGCACCAATAATGGCTACCATTTAATGTGGCTTATTATGACACATACTATGCTAAATGCTTTATACATTTACAAATTTAATCCTTACATTATTTCCTATGGAGTAGAATTATATTGGCCCTATTTTTATAGATGTGGAAGTAACGGAGAGAGATGGTAAATAATTTACCTAAAGCTGCACAAGTCTTAAGCGGCAGGAGTAGGTTTCTAACTTTTCAAAACTTTGTGGCTTAAAACAACAGTCATTTTATCTTCTCTCATAATCTTTATGGGTTGACTGGATTGAGCTGGGCGGTTCCTTTGCTCTATAAGATGTCAATGGCAGCTACAGCCATCTGGTGGTGGTGGTAGTGGGGAGAGGTTGCAATGTCTGAGATGGCTTATTGCAAGCCTGGCATTCAAGCTGTCTCAGGGGGCTCAGACAGAGCTGTGGACTAGACATTCTAGTTTTCCTCCTCTCTGCAATACTGCTTGAAGCCTCAGCATATGGACTGGCTTTGCTCAGTACTGGAGGCTGAGTTACAGGAACGAGTGTTGCAAGACGACAGGATCCAAAGTGCAGACATGTAAGATGCTTCCACTTGCATCACACGTGTTAATGTCCCATTAGCCAAGGCCAGTCACGGGGACAAGCCCAGAATCAATGGAGAGAACAACAGAAGGGCCTAAATACTGGCAGGCCCCATTAAGGTCACTGAAGTAAAAGACCAGTTCAACAGCTGTCATCAAGAGAGAAGGAAGCAAACCATAAGAGACTTAACTACAGAGAACAAACTGAGGATTGATGGGGGGGGGGGGGGATGGGTTAAATGGGTGATGGGTATTAAGGAGGGCACTTGTGATGAACACTGGGTGTTGTATGTAAGTGATGAATCACTGAATTCTACTCCTGAAACTAGTATTACACTATATGTTAAATAACTGGAATTTAAATAAAAACTTGAAATAAAAAAATGGATAACCATAAAAAAGAAAAAAAAGTATTCTTTTGTGTCTTTCAGACTATTGAGGCTGTCAATAATCTTCTGCTCCCCTTGGGCAGCATGTTGGTCAATGCCTTGTGAGAGGGACTTTGGAACACACAGTCAATTAATGTTTTTTGTAAGGCTTTTATACTTCCCTGCTTTCAATTATGACATGAAATTTCAATGTCATATAAATGGTTTTAAAAGAAATTTCAGTTTTATGAAAAAAATGCTTCTCAAAGATTGAAATTATTTTTTATGAGTTTTTTCAACACCATTCTCTGTTGGGTTTTATATGTTATAACTCATTAGTGAATAAAATAAGGAGAAATATAGTTAAGGTTTGTGTCCTATCATTATTCAAGTAAAAGTGATTATATAGCAATCTATTTATTAGAGTATAAGATTAATTTTGTATTTTTAAGAAACTTCAAAGGAATGGCTTTGATCCCACTATTTCTGTAAAAACAGGATTTTTTTTCTTGAAGTTGTAATTCTTTTTTTTTTTTTTAAAGATTTTATTTATTTATTTATTTGAGACAGAGAGAATGAGAGACAGAGAGCATGAGAGGGAGGAGGGTCAGAGGGAGAAGCAGACTCCCTGCCGAGCAGGGAGCCCGATGCGGGACTCGATCCCGGGACTCCAGGATCATGACCCGAGCCGAAGGCAGTCACCCAACCAACTGAGCCACCCAGGTGCCCCGAAGTTGTAATTCTTTTATCCATTTTATATAAATTAAAATAATTTAATTCTAATGGCATTTGTGTAGATGGGTTCCATTACGTAGATGTAAAAGTCTTACTTCAGATAAAGCATCTCTATTTGTATATGAGATTTTTTCCCAAACAGAAGTATTTTACCTTAATGACCCAAAATATTTAAACTGTTTCTTCTATTAATACTGAAATTTTAGCAGCTTTAGAAGTGATTGGCTTATAGAGATTAGAAAAAAACTATAATACCTTACTTTTGATTCATTACTTCAAGTTAAATTAGCAAATGATTTATAGCTAATAAATACCATTTCAAAGCTGTTTGGTGACCAATGCAAACTCTGATAATGTCGTAGCTTAATATCAAGACTATGAGGGGTGATATCAGAGGATGATATCCAAACTAAGTTATCCCCTTAATGGCTATGGTACTGCTATTAAAGTTTTGTTTGTTTTTTAAGGAACTGAGATAGAGATATATAAAAGAAGTAATGAAGAAAATCAGTACTTACTTTTTGTGACAACACCTTCTAGTCGAATGATATTTGGGTGGTCAAACTGACCCATGATACTAGCTTCTCTTAGAAAATCTCTTCTTTGTCGATCCATGTGGCCACCTTTCAAAGTTTTGATGGCAACGGGGATCTCTCTTTTCCCTGGTGTCTTCAAACGCCCACTACAGACTTCTCCAAATTCTCCTTAAAATATGAACAAAAGCAGTTGTTTGTTTAAACAGAATACTTACATTCCAGAAGAACTGAATTGTCACATGTTACCATCTTTTTGTTTTTTAACATAATGAATGTTAAGGATGTCATTTCTACATGGAGTTTACTTTCTTACAAATTAAATTTGTAATGACAATATGCTTGATCAGCATCATTTATAATGAATAACGGAATGCATTTTCCTATGGGGTAGGACAGGAACTACCATTGATAGATATCCCTGATCTGCAGAGAAATTATGACTAGCAGAATGAGTGATGCTAATGTAATTCTATAGAAAAGCAATTACTGCATAACATTTCCTGTTCCTGTTCTTAATATTGATATATGGGCCAAATATCTCTCTATTCAGGGAATCCATCAGGCATGTGTAGTGGATTTGACCCTGGAGGCCATATGCCTGAGCTTCACTACCATCAGAAATCAATGCATGGGTCAACTGGTATATGAACATATTGAAATGACTACACTGAACTCAACTATAATAGGTGATTATACAAACTAAATTACAAGTCACATGGCTGGAATACAGATATAGTAAGATGATCTATGGCTCAGCAATGGCTTCATGGGCAGTAAGGAATAATAGCCAAATATTTATGATGAATTTACTACATATATATCCAGTGATAGAGGGCTGTGAGTTTCAAAGAAGTATAACAGTTGGTCTCTGTTCTTAGGAGCTTATAGTTGAGTAGAAGAGTTCAGCTGAACATAAATAAAACACTTAAGAACATAAGAACCAATCTCTGCAAACGCTGTATTCTTTAAGTAAGAACAGTTGGATCTGGAAGACTTTTTGGAGCAGGTCAAACTTTTGCTGGACCTTGAGTGATGGGTGCTGTTTGGATATTCAAGAAAAGCAGTGACATTCCAGACAAGGAGTGAGAAAAGTGAAGACAAAGCTTCAAAGGTTGGAAGCCATATAGACACAAGGATCACTAGAGGGGTTATTGTGGGAAAGAAGGTTGGAATTTTTCTCAGTGCAAGGCAATAAGTTCAATAAAGCTTAAAATTCCAGACTTAGGTTTTCTGAGGCTAATTACCTGCATTTACTTAAGAGTATGATGCTTGATCACCAATTTATTAATCTGGAAAGTGAAGATAATAAAGTCTTCCATTCTATAATGTCCCTTCCTCATAAGGATATTGGGAAGATCAAAAGTGATGATATATGTAAAAGTCCTTATCAACTGTAAAGCGCTATTCATGTGCCTTAAGTTATATGAATCTTCGGAAGGGTCAAAGAAATGAAAATTAAACTATCCTCAATTGGTTTATTAGCTAGCAGGTCTGGCTAATAGTTCAATGCAATGTAAATTTAAGTGTAGAGGCCCAAATCAAATTTTTGCAGTACCATAGATTTCAGTTATCTGTATTTTCTTTGGACCAATTCATTATAGTCAACTTAATGTTGACTATACATCAATATTAACTACTTCTTGGTATAAATGCTAAGATATTGTTTAAGTAAAAACAAAAAACAAAAAAACAAAAACAACCTAGGAAGGAAACAAACCAAAATATTGATTCCTAAATTATGTGCAAACATGTCCATTAGAAATAAAAAGCAGTCTAATGAGAGGGTTTACTCTATACATGTTAAACCAACAATAAGCAAGCAGAAACACAGACTACAGTGGGGTCCCTAAGTTCAGTGCATATGATACTGGAGTTTTACAAATCTTGCTTAATTTGACATCAAAACAAGAAAAATCTTTTTTACTTAATGATGCTCTCAACCTGTTGGGGGTTAAATGTTCTTATGCTCACAGGAAAAAGAAGCCATAGTTTTTCAGTTTTGTTAGTAATGTTTCTTTTATTTTTCAAAAGATTTTCTCTCAGACATAAAAAATGGCAGTTGATGGAGATGTTCAACATTTTTCTATTGAGGCTCTGAACTTTGACAGAAAAGGTATGTATATAAATTTAATTAATGTACGATACACGCAGGCCTACTAAGATACTTGAAAGTCTTTCTCAGATCACTGTGGTTTGTTACATGAGTATCTAGACAAGACAGATATTTCTTTTCTTTTTTTTCTTTTACTTTGACTTAATAAGTCTGCTAATAAATATAAAAACTTAACAATATTTTAAAACTCCTCATCTGCCATGAGCCCATAATCCAAGTGATTTTCTGTTAACATTTCATAGTAATCCAAATAAGCTTTTGAATATAGTGAAATGAACAGAAAACTCTGTTGTTATTTGATCAAGACAGGCAGAGCGGTAATTTTTTTTGGTTTTCTGTTGTCTGAAATTCATGTATCCTATTATCACCATGCAGGTATTTTCTTTATGTCAAACTGCACGATCAAGCTGTTATCACACTTATTTCAGTGACACTAAATATGGTTGCCTCAATTAAAGATCTGAGGCTCCTAGTGCATTCTTTAGGCAAAGTCCAAAAAATTCAGTTACAGAATGTATTAAAATCCTTATCTGTGGTAGACCTGGATGTATCAGACATATCAGACAGAGAGGAAAAAATATTTTAAATTAAATGCATAGTTTAAGATATTGCTAAAGACTGATCCATTATACTACTGTCCTTGCAGTAAGAATGGAGGCCCCGTACATAACCATAAATAAGATAAACCATTCCTCAATAAGATGTGTGGACATTTATATAATCCTGGTTAGTCCATGATTAACTTGTGACTATAGGAATATGGTGTTAACTACAGATTTTTTTCCTTTACCAATCATTGTCACCATCATTATTACACATGTAGCCCTTATACAGTGCTTACCATGAGTCAGGTCTAAAAACTAAATATATATTTTAACCTTGACAACAAACCTTTGAGGTAGGTACCATTATTATCTCCATTTTACAGTTGAAGAAGCTGAGATACATGAACTAAGTAACTTGTCTATGGTGACATAGCTAGAAAGTGTAGCTAAGTGACATAGCTAAAACTGTAGTTTGAACCCAGGAAGTCTGGCTCCAGGGTCCATGCTTATAACCACTATTCTTTGTGGTCTGGGATGTTTATTATTATTAACATTTTGTTATTATGCTATAATAACAGTTAGTATTGGATTTTCCATATAAAGTCTACATAACCAAATTAAAGCTGTAGGGGAATGGTGGAGGTAGTGAGGGACGATCCATCCTGGAGGATTATCATCTCCCAACCCCCTGGAGGCTTTCCAAAATTTTCTTCCCCTTGTCCAGAGATTCTGGTTCTCCCCTACCTCCAACCCCTTGAGAGTCACTGAAGCAAAGAGCCACACTCCCAGTGGCTTTTTAGAACATATCTCTCAGGTCTAATGAGATACTTCATTCTTCACATTTGCTATTTCCTTCTGACAGGACTGCTCTCCACAAATTGTCCCCCTCCCTCCTTGACTCCATCCTCCTCAGTCCCTCTCTATGTGGATGGCTTCTTATTAGCAGTGAAGGCCAAGATTCGAGGTCCCTCCTTCATAAAACTTTCTCTTATCAATCCATCTAATTTAAAACCCCACTACTATTAGTTCCTTCCCAAATGAGAAAGAAAAAAATTAGCAGCTCTACAATCAGAAGCTGGCCTCACTCTCAGAGCTGGGCTATGTTATTCTCCTATCACACACTATACCAGACTTGACAAGGTCACCCTGAGACCATGATAAAATGAGACAGAGCAAGGTCACTGCATAATTTTGCCTAAGCACAAAGGCAAGGTCACATGCCAAAATGCTAAATATGCCCTCCTCTTTTGGCTAAAATGAGTAACTGCTGCTTCTTTACCAATTATAACCTTATCCTTGTTCTAGTCTCCTCTCCATATAGATAAAATTCATTAAGATACTGTAGTATAAGTCCTAAAATTAAGGCCCAATATTATGTGCTGCTTTAATATCTGGGGGAAATTGGGAAGGGCTCAAATAGCCTTCCCAAAGGCTCTCCCTCCCACTCTTCTCCCATACATAAGGTCCTCTAGCCAAACATCCCTCTTTATCAGATGGATCAGATATCATTCTTCCTTAACCCTGAATAGCAGGTTTCACTTTCCTGCCAGTCTGTGGAATGATTCAAACAAGCCAATCACATCTTCCTAAGGGAACCGGGGGCACCTCATCTTAATGTTGCTACAAAGCTTGCCTTTCACAGGCCCCTGGTTATTTGCTAGGTTTCCAAGGGTAACCTCTAGGTGGCCCTGTGTGGTGTCTTCTTCCCCCCCGGGCTGTGGATACATATAATTAATAAATATCTACCAATCTCATCTGTCTAATGTAAGGTGTTGTGTGTTTGGCATCCCATGGCCCTTGGGTGAGAATGTCTATCTCATCAACAGGGTAAAGCACTGTTGGTGGGAATATAAATTAGTGCAGCCACTGTGGAAATCAGTATGGAGGCTCCTCAAAAATTAAAAAAAAAAAAATAGAAAAACCATATGATTCAGTAATTCTACTACTGGGTATTTACTCCCCCCAATGAAAAAAGGATATTGAAGATATATCTACACTCCCATGTTCATTGCAGCATTATTCATAATAGCCAAGATATGGAAGCAACCTAAGTGCCCATTGATAGGCAAATGGATAAAGAAGATGTAGTATATATACACAACCAAGTATCCAACAAATGGATAAAGAAGAGTGGCATATATACACAACAGATAAAGAAGATGTGGTATATATACACAACTCAGCCAATAAAAAGAATGAGATTTTGCCATTTGCAATAACATGGATGAACCTAGAGGGTATTATGCTAAGTGAAATAAGTCAGACAGACAAATACCATATCATTTCACCAATGTGTGGAATCTGAAAAACAAAATAAATAAAGAAAAAAAGCAGAAACAGCCCTATAAATGCAGAGAACTGGTGATTGCCAAAGGGGAGTGGGTGGCAAGATGGGCAAAAAGGGGTAAAGGGGAGTGGGAGGTTCAGGCTTCCAGCTATGGAATGAATAAGTCATGGGGATGAAAGGCTCAGCATAGGGAATATAGTCAATGGTATAGTAACAGTGTTGCATCGTGACAGGTGATAGTTACACTTGTGATGAATATAGCATAATGTATACAGTTGTTGAATCACTATGTTGTATAACTGAAACTAATGTAACATTGTGTGTCAACTATATGGGTCAATAAAAATGGAATAAAAATACTTAATATAAAGCCAAACACATACTCAATTACAGAATTGTTGCTGCTTTCTGACAGCATCTCATCTTAGAGCAAACTCCTGCTTCCTTAAATTGCCCACATCACCCAATCAAGGCCCAAATCCTATAATAAGTTTCATCTAACATTCCCTTACTGACACACACTACAGTTCCACATGCTGTGCGTTTTCCCTTGTTGAAATGAACAACAAACCCAACTTTTTCAACTACAGTGTGTTCCTGGGATCTTTGCTTGAGTGTATTAGCATATTTACTGTATAGCACTTTTTAGCATATTTTGACTATTTGAAATTTCTTTGAAATTCATTTTTAACAATCTTATACATTTGGTACGTATTGCTCCATTTCAAAAATCTTCCCTTGACCAGGTCAACTATAATCTTAGTCAGGAAGGCATGGGCCTTGGCATCTCTATCTTTTGTTATATCCACAGTACCTAGGACATAATAAGCAACTCTTTAATATTTGTTGAATGAACAAAATGAATAAATGAGGGAGGAAAAACTCTAGACCCAAAGTTGGGATATCTTAGAGGACAGGGATTTTCCAATACAGTAACCTTTTTTTTTTTTTAATTACATAGTCTCCTTTGCTTTCTTTTCATTGTGTACGATTAAGAGATGCCTCAATATCTTCTGTATTCAGGTTTTTTTAAAATTAATTGTGCACAATTCTCTTTCCTTCCTGAGTGTGAAGGTAACAGGAAGAATATTTTTAAGTGTCATATAAAGAAAGTGTTAAAAAAGAAGAGGCATAGGGAAAAACATATAGCCAATTTTTAATTTAGCTCTAGAGGGATGTATTAGTCTTTTGAGGTCTTAAATTAAATTCCATTATTATTAATGTTATCAGAAGGGTCACCTACCCAATTGTATTCAAGGACTTGTGACTACTCTATTGGATTTCTTCCCAACACATGGCACACCTTCTCCATGTGAAAGAGAACAACAATTTTTAGAAAATTTATAATTTCACACCAGTTGAAATGATATTTGATATTGAATGCTTCTGATTCAACTTCACAGAAAGATTCAAGACGATGCGAGATTTCTCATGTTTAACAAGACTTGTCAGTAGCAAGAGCTGATTAAGACATGGGAGAGGACAGGTTCTCAGAAATTAGGGCTTCTATGTCCACCTTCACCACTAATTTGTTTTGTGGTATTAGAGGAAGTCACATTATTTTTTCTTGCTTTAGTATCATTGGGGGAGAGGTCTAAATGCCTAGCTCCTAGCTACTTTTTGAGAGATAAAGATTAATTTGTAAATACTTGCAAAGCTTTTTGAGTCCTAAAAAGTAACCACTGAATCTTTTCAAATTATGCTGGATCCATGGAAGATATGTTAAATATGTTATTCTAAGTATCTTTCATGGCGAGGCTCTTAAAGTCTAGGTCAGGAAACAGGATTTCTTTAAGACCTTCTTGAGAAGGAATTTTTTAATTTCCTCATCAAACAATGGGTAAGGAGTTTTTCAGTGAATGAATTAAGTAATGCATTATCCCATATTATCTACTTTTCTCTACACCACATTCTAAATATGAGACAGCCTCTTTTTATTTCTGAGCAAGTTTTTTTTTTTAAATGACATAATTCCTTCAAATTTTTGTGATGGGAATATAAGAGGATGCAAGACAGTAAACCAGAAGCATTAAGAATGCAATCATTCCAGACGCCTGAAAAGTTGACTCATGACTTCAGTGCATTCATCTCTGTCCCCCGCTCTAACATTTAGAGAGCTACACTGTATTTTAATGCTTTGTCTGTGCACTGAAGTGTTTCTCTACACTAACTTTCTAGTTGACGTGTCCTTTTGTTCATAATCAGCCTCCAATTTCACAGCCCCATCAGCTGTCAGGAGTGGCCAGTCTCTATGACCACAGGCATGCCTGCAGTGCCGCTTTGCATGCACTTTCCAAACAGTATTTGATGTTCATGCATGTACGCTGTCTACTGGCAAACACATCTACTGCTGTCAAACAAAGCCCTGTATTTGATAAAAATTTGTCTTTGTTTATTTACTTGAGGCAACAGGGGCCTTTCATTGTGTTACAGGGCATGCTTTTCAATAAAATTCTGCCTTTATTATTAGGACACATGGGAGTGAGTCAAGGGGCTGGCAACAACCTGACAAGAATATATTATCTGATTGATTCATTAAGAAGAATTTGAAGTTGCTTGTTCGATAAACATACCTTCAAAAGGCTGAGTTGATTGCTCCTTGCTTCATGCTTCTCCATATCCTGGACCAACTATGATTCTAGTGCTAGTACCTCTTGGTTTCAGCTATTAACTCATTATGTTTTTCCGTACTAACTTTAAACATCCTAAAAGCAGAGACCATATATATTTTTTAATGTTTTTATATCTCATCTTTTATAATTTTTATTTTGTGTTTCAAAATTTACATGATATATTAATATGATAGTATTAATTGCAATGATTGGGTTCGGGGAAAAGGTTTAAACATTGTTAGGCATATCACACTAAAAACTAGTATTAAAAATAAATATTTACATGACAATATGCTTCTTGTAGCACCATGATGCATCTGAAATAGGGCAGGAGCGCCCAAAACTATGATATACTTCTACTCCAAATTCCAATGTGTGGAGTTTTTTCCCACCACCACCAAGCAATTCTACACCAGCTGGGTGCCCTACAATTCAACTCAATTCTGACACTCTTAACATGAAGATAGCACCAGCTCCCACAGGTTAAGTGTTCAGTACTACAAGACTTCCCCCTTCCCCCCATTTTATTTTTTTATTTTTAATTTAAATTCAATTAATTAAAATATAATGTATTATTAGTTTCAGAAGTAGAGGTCAGTGATTCATCACTCTTATATAATATCCAGTGCTCATTACATCACTTGCCCTCCTTAACGTCCATCACCCAGTTACCCCATTTGCCAGCCCCTCATCCCCTCCAGCAATCCTGTTTGTTCCTATGATTAAGAGTCTCTTATGGTTTGTCTTCCTCTCTGATTTCATCTTAACTTTTTTCCTCTCTTCCCCCATGATCCTCTGTTTTCTTAAATTCCACATATGAGTTAGATCATATGATAATTGTCTTTCTCTGATTGAGTTATTTCACTTAACATAATACCCTCTAGTTCTATCCATGTCGTTGCAAATGGCAAGATTTCATTTTTTTGATGGCTGGGTAGTATTGCATTGTGTGTATATATACACACACACACACACACACACACACACACATCTTCTTTACCCCAAAAATACAAATGTAGTGATCCAAAGGGGCACCTGCACCCCAATGTTTATAGCAGCAATGTCCACAATAGCCAAACTATGGAAAGAGCCCAGACGTCCATCGACAGATGAAAGGACACAGCCCATATCTTATTGATCTTTATACTTCAGCACCCAGCAAGATTCCTGGCATCAAATAGGTACTCAATAATTTGTTGAATGAATGAATCTGCCATATGCTCGAAGTTTATGTGTGCATCACCAAGGAGGGGTTGAGGATTTAACCGCATGATTCAGGCACAAGATTATTTATTATTGATTGAATTTAATTTTTTCTTTCCTTTTTTTAGATTATTTATTTGTTTATTTATTTGACAGAGAGAGAGAGAAAGAAAGAGAACAAACAGAAGGAGTGGTAGGCAGATGGAGAGGGAGAGAGAGAGGGAGAAGCAGGCTCTCCGCTGAGCAGGGAGGCTGGTGTGGGGCTCAATCCTGGGACCCTGGGATTGTGACCTGAGCTGAAGGCAGAGGATTAGCTGACTGAGGCACCCAGGTGCCCCGAATTCTTTCTTTTTAATTGAGGCATGCTTGACACACAATGTTACATCAGTTTGAGGTGTACAATGATTCAACAAGTCTATATGTTGTGCTATGCTCACCACACGTGTAGCTACCACCTGTCACCATCCAACACTATTACGATGCCATGGACTATGTTCTCTATGCTGTGTATGCTTTTATTCCTCTGACTTACTCATTCCATAACTGCACGTTTGTACCTCACGCTTTTTATTCTTTTCTGTTAAAACATGCTCCCAAGCACAACACTGTCCTCAAGGAGATAAAATTTTCTCTACTTCTGACATCATAAGTCCAGTACATTACTTACCTACTAGATACTCTTATTCGCAATATTTTGACATTTCAAACTCACTGATCCCTCTACCCCAGAGCACCTTTTTAATCCAGTATATTAGTCTCTATCAGATGGTCTCCCACACCACCTCCTTTCTTGCCTGAAGGGATATTGAAAGAGTTCCTCTTTAGACTAAAAAAATTTACATTTCAAAACTCTGCATGATGATCTACCAAAATTGATTCTCCATTTTGGCATCATAAGAATGACATTGGGGCACCTAGGTGGCTCGGTCAGTTAACCGTCTGCCTTTGGCTCAGGTCATGATCCTAGGGTCCTGGGATCCAGCCCTGCCTCAGGCTCCTGGTCCGCAGGGAGTGTGCTTGTCCCTCCCCCTCTGCCCCTCCCTCTTGCTTGTGCTCTCACTCGCTCTTGCTCTATCTCCAAATGAATAAATAAAATAATCTTAAAAAAAAAAAAGAATGACGTTAGAAATAAAATCTAATTTAAAAAAATCTCTGTGAGCCAGAGAATGTTACTCAATGTCTTCAAGTCATCGTTTCCTTATCTGGGATCAAGTGTCTGTTTCCTTATTTATAAAACATTAACTATAGGTTTTGCAGTTATGAGAAGTAAAGGTACCTGGCATTTCCACTTGCCCACCTACCTCGCCCCCCTACAAATGATCAATTCAACCAACTGCCCGTCCCTCCCCCCACAATCAGGCTGCTGAGCACTCTGCCCTGGATAACGGTGTTACTAGGAACAAATGGTTCTTTACTCACCTATATTTTCTTTTCAGTATATACACTATCACAGGTAATCTCTTTCACTCCCACCAACTACCGTCTCTTGGCTGTGAAGTTGCAAATCTAAAGTTGTAGCTCAGATTTCTCTCTTGAACTTTAGATTTGTATAACCACCTGGAAGTTTCTCAGGGGCCATCTTATCATTAGCCTCTGTATTAGTCTGCTTGGGCTGCTATAAAAAGGTACCATAACCAGGGTGCCTTAAACAACAGAAGTTTATTTTCTCACAGTTCTGAAAACTGGCAAGTCCAGGAGCACTGTGTCATCTGATTCAGTTCCTGGTTGTGGCTCTTTTCCTGGCTTACAGACAGCCATCTTTACCCTGTGTCTTTATATCGCCATTCCTTGATGAGGCCAAATGGAGAGCTCTCTCTCTCCCTCTTCCTCTAAAGCCACCAGTGCTATCAGATTAGGACCCCACCCTTAGGACCTCCTTCATCCTTAATTAAAACCAGAAGACCTGGGCACCTGGGTGGCTCAGTTGGTTAAGCGACTGCCTTCGGCTCAGGTCATGATCCTGGAGTCCTGGGATCGAGTCCCGCATCGGGCTCCCTGCTTGGCGGGGAGCCTGCTTCTGCCTCTGACCCTCCCCCCTCTCATGTGCTCTCTCTCTCATTCTCTCTCTCAAATAAATAAATAAAATCTTTAAAAAAAAAAAACAAACCAGAAGACCTATTTTCAAATACAGTCACATCAGGAGTTAGGACTTCAACATATGAATTGGGTGGGGGATGGGATTCAATCAATAGCATCAATTAAAACCCATTTTCCCATCTTTATCCCTTAATTTGTTTAGTAGCCACAGTTGGTTGAATAAAGGCTCGCTACTGTCTAATCCACAGAATCTGTGAACATGTTACCTTATATAGCAAAAGGGACTTTGTAGGTGTATTATGTTAATGATCTTAGATGGGATTATTCTAGGTGAGCCAGGTGGGGCCAACATAATCACAAGGGGTCTTTAGAAGAGGGAGGCAGGAGGGACAGTCAGGGAAGGAATAGGATGCTTAAAACAGAGGTGGGAGGGTCAGAGAGCTATCTGAAGATACTATGCTGCTGACTTTGGAGATGGAGAAGGGGACACAAGCCAAGGAATACAGGTAAACTTTAGAAGCTGGAAGTCAAGGAAAGAGATATGTTCCCAGAATGAACCAGTACTGTCAAGACCCTGACTTCAACCCAGTGATACTGATTTTGGACTTCTGACAGAAAAATAATTCGTGTGTTTTTTAAGCCCCTAATTTGTGATAATATATGGATGGCTCTTAGCACAAGGCTTGTCATAGAGTGAGTTCTTAAATATTATCTTCCATTTAACCTGGATAATATCCTCCTTTTAAGTGTAATTTTTTTTCACTCTCTAATGCACCCTTTAACACTTCTATTCACATCATTTCTCTCATAATCTCACAGGGGTTTTGTCTTCATTTCAATCTCCAGTGTCTATCCTAGGGAACAACACCATGGGTAATTAATGGTCATTGAATGCATGAATCAACATCCTTACAACAGACACGTTCGTCAGTATTTAACTCTCTATGTGAAAATATGCACTAAACATTTTCAAGTGTTGTTTGAGAGAGCAACCATGAGAGAATATCATTTACCCCATTTTGTGTGAACTCCTGCACTAGCACAAATAAGACGTTTTGGAATGCAGTCAGGCAATAAAAGTCATCAGTATTCACAGTGGAGGGCTTGCGTTTAGACAAGCATGACTAAGAGAAGCTAGTGGATTGTCAACTGCGGTGGTCAAAATGTTTTCACAAATAAGAGAAAAAGCATCTTTCCAAATATTCACAGGTAATTATTTTGACTAAAACAGCCAGTAAGTGTCCTGAATTATTGTTAAAAATAATATGTTTTTAATAACAATAGAAACAGCTTTATTATACTAAATGTTTATAAATAAAATTATATTAGATCATTTTATCTTAAACTAAAGAAAATATGCATAATCACTTACACCTCTGTAAATTAAACCATGATTCAGAACTCTAGACATTTTAATGTGATTTTATTTACTCTCAAGGGATAATAACAGGCAGTTGTTCTAATAAAACAACGAACGGTTAGGAAGTTTGTTTTCATGTTAAAGTACTATTTTCACTACTGTAAACCTTATTTTTAGGTAAAATTTTATTCAATCACTTTCGTCTTTCAGAAGACATTCATCATATTTATTGTTTTAAAAAGTTTATGCTTCTTTAATTTACTTATTCAAAAGATAGTTTTCACCCAGTCCTAGACTGCAGAATGTACTATATGTACTATCTTAAGAAAGAAATACTGCTGCTAATTAAACTATGGATGTTATCAATTGTAAGAAGCAACCCAAATTCAATGATATTAAAATGAGAAAATTTACTTGATCAAAAACTTGAAAGAAGAGAAGAAATCCATAGGCCAAATAACTGGAATACAATCTCATTTTGGTGTATATCCTTCTAATCTATTTCCTAAGCATAAAGTTAAAATTTTCTTTTCATAAAGTTGTAGTCATAATATATAGTATTTTTCTGTATATACTTAAGACTCTTATATTCACTTACCATTACAGTACAGTTGACCCTTGAATAATGTGGGGCTTAGGGGTGCTGATTTCACACAGTCAAAAATCTGCATGCAACTTCTAACTCCCCAAAACTTAGCTACTGATAGCCTACTATTGACTGAAAGCCTTACCAACAACATAAATGGTCGATTAGCACGTATTTTGTATGTTGTATGTATTATATACTGTGCATTTACAATAAAGTATGCTAGAGAATATAAAATGTTATTAAGAGCATTGTAAGGGAGAATACATTTATAGTACTGTACTATAAAAAATATGCTTATAAGTAGACTTGTGCAGTTCAAACTCGTGTTGTTCAAGGCTTGACTATACATGTAGTTTCCATGCTATTACATATCCTATAACTTATTTTAACAAATCCCTTTTTAAAGAGTTTTGAGATCAGTTCCAATTTTTTCTATTACTTTTTTTTTTTTAAAGATTTTATTTATTTATTTGCCAGAGAGATAGAGAGCACAAGTAGGCAGAGAGGCAGGCAGAGGGAGAGGGAGAAGCAGGCTCCCCGCCGAGCAGGAAGCCCGACGCGGGACTCGATCCCAGGATCCTGGGATCATGACCTGAGCCAAAGGCCCCTGCTTAACCGACTGAGCCACCCAGGTGCCTCCTTCTATTACTTTTTAAATCAGCTTTTACCATCAATTTTTTTAATTATAAGCATTATAGAGCAACATTTTTGCAATTTAAAATTTGTTATAATTTCACTCCATCACAGTAACTGAACAATAAGCACTTAAAATATATTTTTTTAGGGAGAGAGTGTGGTGAGGAGGGCAGAGGGAGAGGGAGAGAGAGAATCTTAAACCGACTGCATGCCCAGCACATGCCCAGGGCAGAACCCAACGCAGGGCTTGATCCCATGACCCTGAGATCATGACCTGAGCTAGAGTAGAGAGTTGGATGCTTAACTGACTAAGATACCTAGTTGCCCCAGCACTTAAAATATTCCTATTGAAACAAAGTCAAAAGAAGTGAAGAAATACTTTTTGTTCAATGATATATTCAACCAAAAAAAAATGCCCAGCATATATTTCATTAATCTCCAAATACAAATCAAACTTTTTTTCAGCTCAGTTTTGTCTGAGGAGTAAAATTTTGATATTCTTTGAAAGAGTTTGTGTAAAATTGGATTTGTCTGTTTTTTGAATTTATATTTGGTAAAACATTCTAAACTGTCAAAGTTTGGATCTGAAATTTCCTTTGTGGGGGGAAAATTGTTAATGACTGATATAGTTTAAGTAATATATATAGGAAAATTTAGGTTCCTATCCCTCCCGTGTTTTTGTAATGTACAATTTTTAGAAACTTGTTTCTTTATCTAGTTTTGCTTTTACTGTCATAAAGTTTGTATTTTCCTACTGCTTTCTAAATATTTGTTTTATCAGTAGTAGTTATCTTTTTTATCTGTAATATTGTTTACTTATACCTCATATTTTTAATCTACTTTTTCAGAGCTTAATAATTTTGTTAATATATTTAAGGAAACTTTTTTATTTTGTTGCTGTTTTGTTTTCTATTTTACTGTTTTTGTTCTTTCCTTTACTATTTCCCTTCTTCTATTTTCTTTGTGGTTATTCTAGTTCTCTTTTTCTAAATTGTTAAGATGGATGCTTATTTGGCTCATTAATTTTTAACATTCTTCATTTGTAAACTAAGCATTTTAAGGGTATATATCCACCTTTGAAGTGGATTAAAAGTGTTTTAGTTGCACCCCATACATTTTAAGATGTAGTTTTTCTTTTTTTAATTTAAATTCACTTAGCCAACATATACTACATTATTAGTTTCAGATGTAGTGTTCAGTGATTCATCAGTTGCATATAACACCCAGTGCTCATCACATCACATGTCCTCCTTAATGCCCATCACCGGGTTACCCCACCCCCACACACACCTCCTTATCATTATTATTTAGTTCTAGAGATTTTCAAATGCATATTAAAATAACTCATGAAGTATTTAAATGTTATTTAATTATATTAAAATAATCTGAGTTATTTTAAAGTATGCTTTAAGCTCTCTTATTTTTAAAGTTACTTTTCTAGTATTTATTTCTAACTTAATTGTATTTTGGTTACAAATGTATTTCACAAAACCTGATTTGTTGCAAATTGTTTTGTGGCCCAGTACATAGTCAATTTTCATGAATATTTTGTGTACTTGAAGAGAATGGGATGCTGCAAATTTAGGTTTATTATTCTCTCTATATATTCATCAGATAGAATTTGTTAATTATATTGCTCACATCCTCTAGCCTCATTGATTTTTTTTCTTGTTGATTTGGCAATTATTAAAGGAAGTGTATTAAAAACTCTCACTACTTTGACGGATTTTTTTTCAATTTCTGATTGTATTGCTACTGTCAAGTTTTGCTTTCCTTGTTTGGAATATGTTTTTATACATCTCATTGTTGAGAGATGTAAAAAGTTAAAGTCCAGAATTGTTATCTCTAATACTGAATGTCACCTTAGAAATTATGAAAATATTGCTTACAATTTGTTAAAATAGGTAAAACTTCAGCTTCAGTCTGGCAATTTTAAAACTAGGAAAAACTTCTGTTTTTTAATATACTTTTACTCACTGCTTCCTATTATGTGACAATAATAATAGCTAAGTAGGTACTAGGCACAATTTTAAGTATTTCACATAAATTAATTCACACATTACTAAACTAATTATGAAATTTAAGAAAAATTTAAAATACTAGGACCTTCAAGCTTATTTAAATGATCCACTGATAATAATAGAATTAGTTAATTCAGAGATGTCAAGAAAACATCCATACATTCTGGAATCTTAGTGAGGGACAAACACATGCTTCTCCATTACATCCACGAGGACCACTCTCATTACTGGGGTGGTTACTGCTCTCATCCAGTATAATAATGTTGTTGTCCTTAAGAACAGAAATAGTACATGGAATATAGACCCTGAAAGTTCTTACCAATCTGGCACTCTTGGAACATATTTAAGCAGGTCCTTAGATTTTTAATCCATTTAAAATCTATACTTTTGGTATGGTACCTGCAACTCCAAATATAAGACTATATTATTTTCAATGTCTCCAAATTAGTCATGAATATCAGTAGCCACCAAGATTAGATCACACCTCTCATGTTGGAGAGGGAATATAATGGGTTCAACTCTACTACGTGAGCTCTGCAAGAGCATCTGCTAAAGCCACATAAACAACATCTAGTCTTATTTATTGGATTAAAAGCTCAAGAAATGACTGACAGCTGCAATATTGTCTTGGATGTCTTGGATGTCTTATGTTTCAAATATTTCCTAAGTTTAACCCCATAGTATTTGGACAAGAGGTTTTTTTGTTTGTTTGTTTGTATTTTTAAAGCATTAAATTTAGGCCAATGGAAGACAGAAGTAAAGAGAAATACATTTTAATGCTGCGAATATATATCATATAACTCTTTGAAGTTGAGATTAATAAACAGTAAGAATTTTCAGAAACTTCTAAAAAGCATTTTGTGAAGGCATATAAGACTGCAAGTAGAACAAAGAAAGATGCTAAATATTTTTATTATTGTTTATTTTTCTTTGTTCTTTTCTTAAATAATGGAAGGTCAAATGATTGCTTTGGAAAACCATGAATGTGACAGTGCTCATGTTAGTGGAAAAAAATGAAAGCTATATGTCACTTGTCATGGATGCTATGTTTCTTCTGATTAGAAAACAACAACAACCAGGGGCGCCTGGGTGGCTCAGTCATTAAGCGTCTGCCTTCAGCTCAGGTCATGATCCCAGGGTCCTGGGATCAAGCCCCGCATCGGGCTCCCTGCTCTGCGGGAAGCCTGCTTCTCCCTCTCCCACTCCCCCTGCTTGTGTTCCCTCTCTTGCTGTGTCTCTCTCTGTCAAATAAATAAATAAAATCTTCAAAAAAAAAAAAAAGAAAACAACAACAACCAAAAAAATAATAACTAAAGAGTAAAATATATTGCCTTTAGTCTGCATGCATAGAGAAGCTTTTATTTGACGTATTATGAAACTGGCATTTCCATACAGTAGCTGCTCTCTTGAAATAAAAACAGATCAGCCTATTTCTCAATCCATCACTTGTTTTTTATTAATCAAAAGTAAGCACAACATGTTCTTTAAATAAAATATTTTGAATAATATAGACTATTGATTGATTTTTAATGTTTAAAGTTTACCTAGGAAGATACATAGGAAGCAAGTCTAGTAGTCTTATTTCATGTTGTGAAAAATGACACGGAAGGGTTAAAGATAAGAGAGAAAGTCAGAAATCAATACATTATAAATCAACATACTTATTTCCAGTGCTTATCTCATTTTGTAGACCATTGAAAATCTAGTAGGCCTGGATTCTGGTTAAAGATCGTAGTATACTATATGCTTATCTCCTTTCCCTCGATGAAGTCTCTCTAATAACAGAAAAGGAAAGCACTAGATATAAACCCTCGAGGACAAAGGACAAAATATGGGACTCGAGTGGATGAGAGTTCAGCCAATATTTAAAAATAGAAAGTGGTTGAGGAGTATTAATGGGTACAGTGGGTCATAGAAAGGGAGAGATTGCTCTGTTGAGAGAATTCCACATGGTGGAAACATAGATGGACTCCTGGCTTAGACACACTCATTATGACACAGGGCAGGAGTGAGACATAGGACCCCAAATAGGCAAGGGCATAGCTTGGATGTCTTATAAGGAAGAGTTGACCACTAATTCCCACAAACTATCAGAAGATTCTTTTCTAGAAAAAATGATGAATACTCCCAAGGAAAATACAAAACACATATTGGCATTTGGTATCTGCAATAAAATAATCCCCTAACCACCCAAAATGACACCTACTGCAGATATGTTTACATTCTCACACAGTCACCAAAAAGTACCTTATTAGTGAATATGAGTGGAAAGCCAGGAATCACGGGACATGTGAGAAGAGTTTCTAATATGAAAGAGAGGCAAAAATAGTAAAACGGAAACAAAGAAACTAAAAGAAGTAGTGATGATGTGTTATAAGATATTTCATCCATCAAGAAAGATCTGGATGTTGAAAGAAATAATTAAAAAACTGAGAAATATCTGGAAATTCGATGATAGAAAAAAATACTCAATAGAAGTCTTGGAAGATAGATATAGTTGAAGAAGTCTGCCAGAAAACAGAACAAATCTGCACCTACAAAGGGCAAACCCAAACACCAAATTTATGAGTTTAATGCTTAAGATGGTAAAAATTCAAACCAGGGCTTCAGCAAATGACTAATGGACTAACAGAGCTCAGGTGAGAAAAACTGCATGAAGCATAGTGGGAAGTATAGGCTTCCAGCTATGGAATGAATAAGTCATGGGGATGAAAGGTAAAGCATAGGGAATACAGTCAATGGTACTGTAATGGCATTATATACTGACAGATGGTAGCTACACTTGTGATGAGTATAGCATAATACATAGAATTGTTGAATCACTATGTTGTACACATGAAATTAATGTAACATTGGGTGTTGGCTATAATAATAAAAAAGAAATTTTGATGGAAATCTTTCTAAATGGAATTCACATTTTCCTGCCCTCTCAAATAGGAGAGATGGAACATAATTTATTTTAGAAAAAAAAAAAGAAAAATAATACTAAACATTTTCAAAAAGCTAGCATCTCTGGATTGAAAGAGCCTCTATGTGTGTAGCACATTAATATGTAATTCCAAGGTAGAAGCCTCCAGGCATGGAACTGGTCAGCTGCCGTGTTGTCAGCTAAAAGACAGCAGAGCGGTACCTTTAAAATTCAGAGCGAAAATACTTTTTTTCTATCCCCAGACTAATTATTTACTGTGTTTATCTGAAAGACATTTTCAGATATAAAAGAATCCAGAAAATGTAATTCTTCTGCAAACTTTCCCCTATTAATTAGGAAGTCAGTGACAAGGTGAAGCTAGTAAATAGAGAGAGAGAAAGATTATGGGATACAGGAAATAATGGATCCAACTTAGTTAAGTCACTAGAACAGAGGATGAGACTCATGCATCTGTCCAAATGGAGGCAGGAAAGCAGGCTTTATAGGAATGTGGTGGCAGAACGTGGATGTACTGAATGATGCTCGTCTGCAGCAATCTGAGCAGGGGTTGGCAATTTTGTTTGATAAAGTAATAAATATTTTAGGCTTGTGGATAATTCTGACTCTGTTGCAACTATTTAATTCTGCAGTGGTAGCACCAGAACAGCTATAGACAATGAGTGAACAAATGGGTGTGGCTGTGTTCCAGCAAAATAGGCAATTTGGCCTGTGGATCACAGTTTGCAAAACTCTACTCTAGAGAAACTCAGCTGTGAATTTCCAGCAGCGTTACCAATAGGATCTAGAACTTTGGAGAAGGTGGCATAATTTAAAAGGACCTGCACAATTCAGCAGTCAGGTTAAGAAAGGTTAAACCTTTCTCTCTTCCCACCTTAGCTAAAAAAAACTAACATCTGACTACCAGGAGCTCCCATAGCAGAAATCTTAGCAGAAAGGGCCAAAACATTTACAACATTAGTATAGCACTTTGAAAATAAGCTGTTTTTGATTATAGTTTAAAAAAAACCTTTTAAGTATAAAAATTAAGTACTTACATTTGTTAGAACAATATATAAAGACTTAAAAATAAGATTTAAAGTTATGAAGGAGAGGTAGGTGTTATAAGGAAGTTAAATCTTTATCTGTGATAATAAGAAGTCAATAGATAACATCTAATGTTACAATAAATATGGACATAACAGTTAGAATTAAAAAAAACCCCACAACAATCCATTAAAAAGTACTGTCATGGATGCATAGGACTTGGAGCTGGATGGGGGAAGGGAAGGGGTGATATGCTTGTGCTTTTCATTACAAGCCCTTCTATTTTCTTTAATTTTTTAGATATGTGCAAGCCACTTGGGTTTTAAAAATTAAAATTGTTGACTACTGTTTTTGTGGAGAGTGCTATTAAACTTAATGGAACAAAGTAAAAGGTGCTATTGTGTACTATGTACTAAATGTACTATGGGCATTTGTTCCATCAATCAGCAAGTGAATCTTAATAGACTAATGCGTCAAATGTAAAGACAACAAACCACGCTTATTCTTTCGTATTTTTAATATTTAAAAATAAAATTTTACTCTCTTCCCTTACCTCTTCATTTTTCTATCCTTAGCCAGGTATTAGCTTCTGCAATACCTGGGGCCCACTACCCAACAAGGAGCTGAGCAACACCTTCTGGACTTTGTTTACAATTTTATCAAGCAAGACATTCTGCCTACTTTGGGAGGAACTTCACTTTTCACTTTTCTCTTACTGACCTGGTCATGAGTATTTAGAAAATGGGCATTGTATTTTGAAGAGTTGCTTCTCATCAGGTAGGATTCTACACTGTAATTAATCCCTTTACAATGTCCCAGTTACTTCTTATTTTCATAGGAAGTATAGATAATGGGGTAAAGAAATGTTATTCACTACAGTAAGAGCATAGTGACTTTCACCTTTTTGTAGAAGTCATTGTCATCTAAAAACAATTACATACTTAAAACTGAAAACTCTAAAATAGAGGGTTCCGATTATATTCACAAACAAAAAGACAAACAAAACAACATCAAAAGAGCCCAGACTTTCATTCTTGGCTAGAAAATTACTGGATCCTTCTACGTATATTTCAACATGTCAAATCTTCTAAATCTTCTAAATATCCCTGTGTTTGTTTGTTTGTTCCTGCGTTCTTTATCTTAGTCATTCTGGTCAGAAAACTGAGACTAGCTCTGTGTGCCTTGCTCTCATGAATCCCTGCATTCTTACTGGTTACTTTCCTGCCAATCACTGCTTATTGAAATTCTTCCTCCACAAGACATCTGAGTGATGGTTTTAATTGTAAATCTGATTGCATAATTCTAACATTCTTTACTTGCTTTCCAATCATGAAGTCATCTCTTGGGTCAGCCTTCCTTGATCCCTCAATTTAGCTTGTATGCCTTTCCTCTGAGAGGCTGATGCATCCTTATTATACCTCCATCACAACACTTAACCCTGGGAATGTATAAGGTGAATTACTATCTCATTCCCCTCACTCTAATCCTACATGAGGCTATAACCCTTTTGAGGATAAAAGTCATTTATGGATGAATAAATACTTTCATCATTTTGGTACATTATAAATTCTCTATCCATTCATTACGGTTATGTAGCACCTACCACCTGCCAAGTATTGTTTAAAGGGCTAAGGGAATAGCAGTGAATAAGAGAGACAGAGGAAGACAAATGATAGGAAAAACAAAATGAATATATGGCACTTGGTGATACTTGCTATAGAGAAAAAGCAGGGTAAGGGGGAAAGAGTATGGGAGGAAGGCTGCTACTTTATAAACATTCTTACGGGTCTCTCTGATAGATAACACTGTCCCAGAAGCTGGAAGAAGTGGGGGGATGAGGAAGGAGCCATGATGTTACTAGAGCTAGTGCTGTGGAGTCAGATGAACCATCAAGTACAAAGGTCTTGAGATGGGAGTTTGAAGATGAGCAAGGAATTCACTGTTTCGCAAGAGCAGTGAGCAAGGGAGAGGTTGTGGTAGATGAAGTTGGAGAGGTAGCTAGTAGGTGAACAGGCTTCTACTCTGAATGAGTCAGGCAAGATTGGAGGGTGGTGAGCAGAAAGTGACATAATCTGATTTACATTTGTATACATTCTGTGGTATGTGTGGAAAACACAGTACAGAGGGACAAAGGTGGGAGGAAGGAGGCCAGGAGCGATACTGGTGGGTTGGGGCAGGTCTGTAGCTGTGAGGTGGCAAAAATGATTGGCTCTAGGATATATTTTGAAGGCAGAGCTGACAGGGTTAGCTGAGGATTGATATAGCATACATGAACATGTGAACCTTTCTTCCAGTGAGGGAAATTTGTGACGTCACCCTAAAGAATGACCTCATGATAATAGTGAGCATCCACATTAACACTGGCCCTGGTGAGGCAGTGGTTTTCCGTGGATCAGTGCACACGAGGTTGGACAGTGGTGGCGGTGACAATTCACACTGCCGTCACAGATCACCAGAACAGACAGCAATGGTGACACAGTCTTCCTAGCATGGAGTTGAGAAGTGACTACTGACAGATGGATTGACAGATGGCTGGGACAAAAGCAAGGAGCACAGCTGAATTCACCTAAGATATGTGGAGATTATGGTAATAAACAGTAGTTTATAGGAATAGCTATTGCACAAGTGACAGAAGATGCTATCCTTCTGGAAAAGGTATAGATTCACAAACACAAAAGTTTCTTTGTAATAAAGTTAATAAGAGCATGGGCTCTGAACTCAGATTAATCTGGAGCTGAATTTGTCATTATTATTTACTAGCTGTTTCACTGTGACCAAGTAATTCGATTTCTCTAAGGTCTTAGTCTCCTTGTCTGTAAAACGGACATATGTGACTCTTGTCATTCTCAGCAATGTAAGGACTCAAAGAGACGATAAATACATGTAAAGCTTGCTTCAATCATGTAAACATTTAGTAACTCTTGCCTACTATTAGTATCGAAGGGAGACCACCCTTCCTGATAGGATGAAGCGTGGGAGGGAACCACAGGAAAGATTCTGGCAGGGACAAAGTACCAAACGTTTCCCCTTCAACCAGGAACTGCACTGACCAACACAGAAAGCCCAGCTGCTGCAAGCTTTAAACAATCCTTACAGAACACACTTTCTCTTCCTGTGAGTGTATTTATTCCATCAATGAAAGCAATACATGAGAGGCTACACAGATCATAAATACCTGTCTTGTTGCTCTTTCCATTTTTTCAAAAGGTCAATGAATTGTGATTTGGACCTACTTCTGAATAAAGACATATGAAATGTAAGGGCTGGAAACTTGGGAAAACTGACCATTTTCTTTTAAACTTTTTAAAAAAGATTTATTTATTTCAGTGAAAGAGAGAGAGAGAGAGCAAAAGCTGGGGGAGGGGCAGAAGGAGAGGGAGAGAGACAAACTCAAGCAGACTCCCCATTGAGCATGGAGCCTGAGTGGGGTTCAATCTCATAATCCTGATCTCAGGACGTGAGCTGAAATCAAGAGTTGGATGCTTAACTGACTGTACCACCAGGTGCCCCTAAACTGACTATTTTCATTCTAAGATACCTAAAAGCCTAAGAAAAAAGCCCTAGCCTGAACTGTAGACATTACACTTCATTAAACTTCAGGGTAGCAGTTTAAAAAAAGTGTACATGGTTTGGGTTGGATTCCATGATCAGAGATTCTATAAAAAGGGAGGGATAGGTGTCTGTAAAATACAGAATTCCAACAATGCAAACACAGTTATTCTAAGAAGAAAATTAGAGAGTGTATTAAAAACCTTGCCACACAGGGAGCTCTGAGCTCAGTCATGAGAAAGACACATAGCTAACTTGCAGAGCAGAACAAACTCAGATGATATGGGAAAGGACCCTAATTATGCAGGCTGACCTAACTGAGATGAAAAAAGACCTGGAGCGTTTAGGAAAATCCACCTACATGATAAGATTTGATAGGAATATTTATTAAATGGGAATATGAGGAAAATATATGTCAGTTTGGATAGAGAATATATATAATTTATATAGATATATAGTATAGGTGTATAAATAAAACACAGCCTTGCACTCACCATCCTAAAGTCAGTTGGACACGTAAAGAAACAAGTCTCGCATAAGAGCAACTCATCTGAGAAAGACCACTGGGAATAAACCGGCAGTTAGCACTCCCTATGCCAACAGTATATGGCAGCTATTCAAAAAGCAAAATGCACACTTAGGCTGCATTAATTGAGGCACAGCAGGAAAGGTACTAGCCCTGTGTTTTCTGCATTCATCAGAAAAATATTTGGAGTATTGGGTTCAATTCTAAAAAGACTTAGAGAAAAACTCTAGTTCTTAGAGAAAAAACACTTCATCTGACTGATGAAGTGTCTGAAAAGCATGTCAGATGGAAATGGTTGAAAGGTTTAGACAAACTTAGACTGGAAAAGAAAGATTTATGAGGTTCACACATTATCTTCAAACATCTGAAGGGTCATGGAGTAGAGGAGAAGGAGTGGAGCTACTTTGTATAAATTCAGTTTTGCAGGACAAATACCAGTGGGTAGTGTTCTAAGATTATACACAGTGTTATGAGGAAGCACATTTTTACTTGCAGAGATTCTCGATTTGTTAGAACTGTTCCTAAGGGAATGTGCTGCCTGCTGGGGCAGTGAACACTTTCACTGGTCCTGTTTTGATAAAGGTTGGATGGTCCGTTAGAATCAAGTTTATCTCAACTTGCTTCTCAAGACAGTCATGATGAAGCAAAGACATTTTATTTTTATTATTCACCCAAAAAACTAAAAAATTCCTTTTTTCTCTAATCATTTTAAACTCTATATGTCATTAAAACTAAAAAGTCACCAAACTAAAAAGGCCATTACAATTAAAAGCCAAGAAACAGGCCTAGAGTTACATTTGTGTCAAGAAAAAGGAAAAGCCTAGGCTTTGAAGAGAAATTAGATATAGTAAAGAGTCAGTGACATCTAACTCTAAAATCTCTTGAAACTTTCCAAAATTCCTCTTTATAATCTCCACGCCTCTTCTACCGCTTTGCTCTTTCCCCCTCTATACCTGCTGTTCCCTCATCTTGGCATTTCTTATCTTTCAAATGCCATCTTCCTAATGCAATCTAATTGCTAAGTCTGCAGTGATCTCTAGATTCTTTAAATTTCCATAGTGACTTACACATATGTTTTGTTCACTTATGATGCTTCTTTCTACCTCCTTCTACTTCACTGTTCTACCTTATGTATTATACTTTCTTTCATATCCTTTTTTTTTTTTTGAGAGAGAGAGAGAGAGAATGGAGCCCAATGTGGGGCTCAATCTCATGACCCCAAGATCATGCCCTGAGCCAAAATCAAGAGTCAGACACTTAACCAATTGAGCCAGCCACGCAACCCTCCTTTATGTCCTTCTTGAGCCTGAGCTCCGTTGTTATTTATTTTTGTAAATCTCATAGTACCTAACCCAATGCATATTACCTAGTAGTCACTAAATAAGGAAAACACAAAGATCATTCATTAGGAGTGCAAAGCAAAAATGGTCATAGAGAGAAAATAGCAAATAAATTCATAACTTGTTATCCATGCTAGGCTTAACAAATGACGATTCATTTTTTTTCCCAAGTAATCATCTCTATAGTAGATTGTAAAACATGACTATAAATTCTTCCCAACCTTGTATGCATGCCCTTTGTAATGTGACTTTGTGGTTCCTCTCATCAAGAGGTAGAATCTATTTTTCCACCTTGTTATCTTGACTGGCCTTGTGACTTGCTTTGACCAACATAAAGTGTCAGCATTACGTTGTAGGAGTTCAGGGACAAAGCCTAAAGACTTTACAACTCTTTTTCTTATCTGCTTAGAACACTTGCCTTGAGATTGTTATCCATAGCCTGTTGAAAGAGAAGCCATATGGAATCAGATCCCCCAGCCCAACCGCCTAATAGCAACTCTGTCCATTTGAACTATCATTCATAGGAGTGACCCCAGGCGAGACCAGAAGACAACCCCCATTTCTAGCAGAGCCCAAACCAAAATTCTGCCCAGAGAATTATGAGTAAATGAAATGATTATTATTTGAACCATTTAGTTTTGGGATGGTTTGTCACATAGCAAAAGATAACTTGGACAGGCCACAAAGACAGAAGTCATTAGTTAAATCATAGACTGAGAATACAAGTATCACTATGGGAACAATGAACTAATAATTACCTCATGCTAAATGAACTACAGTATGGAATAAGCAAATCATATAATAAGATTTATGATCTTAATTCACATCTCATTATTCACCAATGTAGTATGCTATCTTGCCAGCAGACTCTCTTGCTGGCTTTAATGAAATAAGCTAGCCTTTTGGAGAGGCCCACATAGCCGGAATCTGAGGGTGCTCTAACCAATAGGCAGTGAGGAATTAAGGCCTTCGGTGCCAACAACCTCAAGGAACTGTACCCTGACAGCAGTCATATAAATGAGCTTGGAAGTATATCTTTGCCCATCTGAGCTTCAGATAAGACCTTCAGATGAGACAATAGCCTCAGCTGACACCTTCACAGCAACCTTGTGAGCCATCCTATAGGAATTAAGCTGTGCCTGAATTCCTGACCCATAGGAACTGTAAGATAATAAGTGTTCTTGTTTTAAGTTTTTGGGTGATTTGTTATGTAGCAAGAGATAATTAATGATATATAAGGGACAAAAATTGATGATGTGTAGGTTTTCTTGTGGCCCTTAGCCTTAAGAGAATGTATCATTTTTTTTTTCTTTCTATACAAGATGTACCCAGAGTTTCCCTATCTCCTTGGAGTACTTTTTTGAAAAGAGATGCCAAGTTTTCTTCATTTTGCCAAATATTTTATCAATATTTATAAAAATATTTATCAAAGTTTGGAAAATTACTAAGTTCTTTGTAACTAATAAAAAACTCTTCCAAATGACCTCATCTGTTACACAAACTCAATAGAAAGCAAAATTACAATGGACTCTTTTCTGTAAGATCCTGTATTTCACTATGTAAATGCAAAGGCATATAATAAGTTCTATTAGTTTGGTCTGATTTATCAAGTCAATTATTAACATAAAGTATTGCAACTACTATAATTCACAATCGTCCTCTATAAATTTGTTCTTCCCCCTTACTTTTACTTTACATATATTATGTGATTTTATATCAGATTTATTGTGTTGTCCTTTAACTTACCTTCCATGTTAGCATTTTTGTTGATTATCAGATAGACATAGTCATTTAAAGGAATTACTTAGAAATTATTCTATATTCTTCTAGTCATTCACTTAATTACTCATTTATTTATTTATTTACAAGCATTTCTCAAATAACTACTAGGATGAGGCATCTTGCATGAGTAGGAAAAGCATGTGTAAGATAGCAAATGTACACTGAATGGCCCTCCCAAATAAGACATGGAGTGTTGAAATACAAGTAAATAAAATTAACTTAAAGTCTATGAAATTGATATATAGTCCTATCTTTGATAAATCAACCTACTAATGTTTTAGATATTCCAGGAATAAATTGATAAGACTAGTTTACAATGGTTATACATTAAGATATTGAAGTAAATTTTCTTTTGTTAAAGTCATTTCATCATATGATTAAGTTTAAAGTAAAAATAAACACACACACACACACAATATAACCTCACAAGATACAGAAGGAATTAAGTTTTGAGTTTAATTAAAAAGAAAAACAAAAAAGGAAAGAATTTGCTCATACGGGCATACCTCTTAATGTACTGATAAAAATGAAACTTCATTTCTAATTACTAATTTTCAACTGACTCTGAAAATCATATATATCATTAGAGTTACTATGGTATTGGCAATGGAATTTTGTATGGGCAGATGTTTATATCAAAAGTATTTTAAGAGTTGAGTATAGAGTACCATTCTTCTTAGCCATTTCAACTGAATATAGAAACTATTTTTAACCCAACAGTCATGTTTCTGCCCTTTAACTGAGTGTCTACTCTATGACAGAGCCTCGGTATGTGTCATCTTTAAATTTTACATTAATTCTACAAGATAGCTATTTTTATTATTATGAATCCATTTTTTAGGTGAGCAGATCAAATTTCTGAGAGATTACTAAATTGCTGAAGGTTATGGAGTGAATTAATAGTAAAACTGATTCAAGCCTGGGTCTGTCTGGCTCTTGTCTGTTCCTTTTATTCATATTATAATGTCCAGGGAGAATGGATAAAGCCCATCTTTCATTACATCATTTGATTTAGAATGCTATGAAATTCTTGAGTAAAAGGCACAAATGTCTTGCCAGAATCTACTGTTGATCTTATTTTCAGTCTAATTGGTTGGGCAAAGGAGTTTCTAAGGATAGAAAAGAAAATTAATCTGACCTCTACCATAAATCTTTTCAACTGACAGACAAGACGACATTTGCATTTGAGATCATCTCATCAAATATGGAAAAAACAGGCCATAAACTCAAGTTTCTTCTTATAAAAAGTAAATTGTGAAACCACATCTGGAAAAATGTCTACACTCCTCTTGTCATGTTGCAAAAAATACAATACAGTTGAAGAAGAGGAACAAAATCATACAGGGGATGAGAGAGTTCCTTTAGGATAATTGAAAAAAGAATAGATTCTTGAAAGGCTAGTTGGGGGATGGCAGCAGAGAATTAGGAGTGGCCCAGAAAGTAAGCACTTTGCCTTGCACATTAACAAGTACAACTATGACCTCAAAAGAGAAGGCAATAACAGAACCAAATATTAGGCTGAATAAATCACTGGTTTGTCATTCACTTTTTATATCCTTTTTGTTGTCTTTTTGACTTTCTTTTACCTGCAGATGATTGCTGAGAAACCAACAGTTAAAACTTCCTGGACTATTCTAGAAAGAGAAAAAATATGGTGACACTAAGCCAAGAGAAAAGAAGGCTGATAGTAGAGGCAATAATGAGTTCTGTATAGATAAAGGGACAGAATATGAATGACAGGGAGATATTATGCATTTCCGCTGAGACTAGGGAAAGAGGGAAGGTCAAATATAAGAGGGTGCCCTATGGGCTTAGAGACACAAGAATGATTTTTTCAATGGAATAATGTTTCAAAATTATAGATACTCAGCAAGGCAAGTTTTTCTTATAATGGTTTAGGTTCAGTACTGCCCTGAAAAAGGGAAAGCCTTTCAATGACCTTTTCCAGCCCATGATTAAAATTCAGTTTACCCGTTTTCTCATTATCTCTCAAAATATGTGTAAAATAATGATTCTATCCTAATCTGACTTGGTTCTTTTAGCCTGGGAATTTCTGTTTTACAGTTCTCTGGCCACAGTATTTCATTTTATGATGCAAAAAGTCAAAGAAGATAGATGATCTTGATAGTCTCCTATGCAACAGGGCTGCTCACTTCATTTAAATGGAAATGTGCATTTTCATGGAAATTCAGGCCTGTATTGATGAACAAAGATAAGCTGCCACTATTAAATAGAATAGTGATATACAAAACAAAACAAAACTGTCCTAGAAAACTCATTTAAAAAAAAAGGTAAAATTTACAGTGAAAGATAAGGGATTTTATGTATATATATATATGTGTGTGTGTGTGTGTGTGTGTATATATGTGTGTGTGTGTGTATGTGTATATTCAGCCTAGATATTGAATAAATTTTCTAAGTATTTGTCACATAATATTCAGGTGGTTATAAAGTTGAAAATCCCAGGACAAAGGTTGTGGAAGACAGGTTGATTACATATGTTTTTGATAAGCATAGTGACAATATAAAAAAAACAATTAGCACCATGCCTTTTATAAGGAGATATTAGCCATCTAACAAACATTATTCAGTGAACATGTTAAGAAATGTTACAGATTAAATGTGATATCATTTCCTATGCTTTTTTCTGTCTTAAAACTTTAATGTAGCTATTTTGGGGTTCATTTTTTAACAACTAATTTAAGGAATATTTAATGATTATATACTGTGTCTCCCAATTAGAAGCCTGGAAGGCATTCTTTAAAAAAACAAAAAAAACCCCAGAAAAGATGCTATTTATTGCATCAATATGAGATTTGCTAATTTTTCTCTGAGACAGTTCATTTGAATTACAATGATAAGTCAATTGCTCAAAGATGCTTTACTTATTCTGAATACTCTTATCATTAGTTAAATTAGGGCTTTTAATATTCTAGAAAGACATACCTTTATTTAAGAAGGAGAAGGCAAATTTTAGAAATGTAAATACAAGCAATAAATGGCATTTAACAATACTGGCATTAGAATGACATTTGTTCTTTAGAGCAAAACACAAGGAAAAGAATTCTAGTAGGACCCATTGGCTAGCAGCAAATAACAGCCTTGTACATAAAAGTGCCTCCCCACCCCCACCATAAAAAGGCTTAATGTTCTGCCTCTTTATTTATTTGAAGCATTATTTCTTTGGCCTCAGAAATAATTTTGGGAGTCAGTCACAGCTGGGTTTAAACCCCAGGTCTTCTACTACCTAGTCTTATAATGTTGAGCAAGTCACTTACTCTTTCTTCATCTCATTCTTCATCTAGAAATGAGAATAATACTATCTACCTCATGGGATTATTATGACAATTTTATAAGAAAATATATGAAAAGCACTTAACACAGGGCCAGGCCTTGAGTAGGTGCTGAATAAAAAACAAGTTTTAATCATCATCATCATCATCAGAATTAAAGAATCTCCAAAGGGAAGTAGCCAGGGAAAGCATTATCATTACCAAGGGTTAAAATTCAATTTCACAAGTGAGATATCTATTTATATTAAGGCTTCAATGATAAAATACACTAGAGGAGACAGGTCAAGATGATTTGTTGCATCCCTTGTGCTGAATGTCAGATGTTTATACATATATACGTCAATTAAGCCTGACAACAACTCCAGAAGGTAGGTAGTATATGCCCATTTTACAGATGAGGAAACTGAAGCCCAGAATTTGGCCCAAATCATGCAACTGTTAAATCACAGAATCACTACTCAACTATTTTGTTTGACTCCAAAGCTCTGTTTCAACTTAATTTCTAAATTCAAGTCAACTTTGGGAACTATTCAAATTGGACCACTCACCCTTATCTAGACCTGATCTGAATCAAAAGCATGAGCCTGTAGGGAACACAGGCTTTATCAATCCTCAGCTTTTTTTTCTTTCTTTCATCTATAGTCTAATCCCACTAAAGGAACCCCAGAAGTCAGAGGCCTACTAACTATACCTGCTGCCTACCCACAACCTGACTCTGTAGGCTCCTCTCTGCATGAAGTTGGCATATTTCACTACTCTGGACAGAGCCCAGAACAGCATTTTTAACTATTTTTTCACCAAAAGCCATGTAGGTCTTACTGATTTTTCTTAGTAATGAATTGTGAATTCCTATTACACATGGATATCCTCTATGTGGATTCCACATAGATATCTTCTCTATGGCTATCTCTACTTTCAGTGCTTTAATCAGACCTAAATATCTTTCCCCTGACAATTACTAAGACCTGGTATCTTGCCTCTCTCCCATCTCCCTCACTCCAACACACCTCTGTCCAGTGTCTACACTGCCACTTAAGTCATTTAATTTACATTTCCAAGGGGAATACCTAATGCACACAGATGATGAGAAAGTAGGAGTTGGAGAAGAAAAAATTAAATAGGGGGAAAAAACTAAAGGATATAAGACAACCTAAGGAAAATATTTACAGTAAAATGTTAGGCAAGTAACCAGTTGTGTAATTACATCATAGATGTTAACATAATTCTATTAATTCTTCTTTAGTTTGACCAAACAGTGCTTTTTTCACACTGTTGGTATGAGAAATGTCCACACATTCACTAATTTTTTCCACCTACAAATAGAGTTTTAGGAACATGACATAATGGGGTTAATTAACAAAGTAGTACTGGCCAGGAATGCAAAGAGGAAAGTTATGTTACAACTTTGTCTCATAAAGCAATTTTATGATTTTTCTGACTATGGACAATAAAAAGAGCATATTGTTTGAAAGTTGAAATAACCAAAGATGAATAAATATAAAAAGGAGACACTGATGTATAGGATTGACTACAAGGTTTAGATATTCTGTCTTTGCCAAATGAGAGGAGTCCCAATATAACTTATTCAAGGTTAGATAAGGTAGGGGGAATATGATATTAAAAGAGTCTCTTTAACAGTTACTGTTTGCTTTGGCAATATGTTATACTTTTTTAGGGTAAAATTTACATGTTCGTTGAAGAAAACCTACAAACTAAAAACAAAAATAATTTTTTTGTTAACACTTAGATATTTGATTTTATTTCTCAACGTTATGATTTCAGACACTGGCATTTAATTTATGCACAAAGGGCTCTAATGGAAAATGCTTCTACTGTATCTACGTGAGGACTGAACACTGAAGTATAAAAGGACATAACACTTTTTTGGGGGGACCAGAGGAGGAAAGCCAAACGTAGGGTGCAATGGAATTATTTGGCCTCCTCTCTCCTCTGTTCCTCTGCTGTCTTAAGTAAATGAATCCCCAAACTAAATGAATATAATGCAATCACTCTTTCAATTATACCTTTAATGCCCATTGATGTGCTTTATGTTCAACAGAAGAGAATAGAGAATCTGATTTCATTCCAGGTTCTTAATCTTTCTGATAAGACAGCCTTTTCAGCTGTGAGCATTAGGATTAAGTCTATAGGCCCCTTGTGTCGGCTTTCAAAGGGAGATCTGGCCTTGCAGGAGATGAGATGATCCACTGTGCATGGGGAATAAAGTGATATAAGGAAGGGCGCTCTCCAAATGGTCTCTGGAATTCTTGTATAGCGCTAGATTTCTGTGTATCTGGGGAATAGAGTCCACTTAATGGGAGTAGTCATTCAGAGTCTTGAGTTTAGAAGGACCCTGTCATTTGCTTAAAGCTCTAAGCTTCAGAAATTCTGAATAACTTTTAACAAGAGACTACATTTTCATTTTGTTTTTATGTTCAGTTAGCCAGCATATAGTACCTCATAAGTTTTTGATGTAGTGTTCAATGATTCATTGGTTGCGTATAACACCCAGTGCTCATCCCAACACGTGCCCTCCCACCGGGTGATGGGTACATTTTCAATTTGCATTGGACCCTGCAGACTTTGCAGCTGGTCCTCTCTGGTGAAGAAGGGCTTTGGAAATAGACAAAGGATAATCAGCTGCTTTCTTTTGCCTTTGCAAAGACATGAACCTGGCTGGAATGGCCATCCTTTTGTATGTTCTGTTCTCTCCAAAGGATTACACAGATACCCAGTATCTAGGGGAGACCAATTCCCCTGTTCAGGATCCAGTCTCCCTTCACAACTTACACTTTTCCCCCACCCTTCTTAGCTGCATGCATGGCTGCCCAGTCAGAGATTATATATCAAACTCTCTCTCTGGGTGCCCAGGTAATTGCATTTGGACCATTGAGATGTGAATAGATATGTTTGTAATTTCCATGTTATTGCCTTCAAGACAAAGCCCCCCCCCCAAAAAAAGACTGAACTCTTTCCTTCTCACAGGCTGGAAGGCTTTGACCATTCAGAGGAGGATGACACACTAAGGGAAGGCAGAGCAAAGAGTAAAAGGAACTTGGGTCCTTTCACGATCTCCTGAATAACAGCTCCTTTGCTAACATGGACTATATACCTTAGGTCAAGGATTTGAAAGAGGAATAAATATTCTGGGGTCTCTTTGTTACATCACCTTAGCCTCTGCCCTAAGTAACGTACAGAGTAAACCGTTGGGGGCTAATTCGCAATAAATTTGTATTTATCCAGAACAGTTGAATAAAATAGTGTTCCTTTTGAACATTCTACACAGGGAAAATCACTAATTAGCATTGAAATGACATAAAACATTATACTGAAGCTAATTTTATCCTCAGTGATTTTCAGAACACTTTTGGATCTTGCAGAGCCTCAAGGTCATCAATATGAATACTAATTATAGTATATGTCTATAAATGTTGGGGTCTGAGTAAATCTATAATAACTTATGAAAAACTCCTGAAGTTGCATCTTCAAAATAAATTCCTGCATCACTCTCGTTTCATTGTAAGTTATCTCTATACTGAAAGAAGAGTACAGGAGTTAAAAATAACATTTGTGAATTCTCTCATTGCTTAGAAAATGAATTTACGTGCTTACAATACTTTTAAAAAATAACATATATAAGAAAATTTTACTTCTCATTTCTTAAAAATATTCAATGACTACAACTACTAAGATTTAAAATATAGTGTTGATAAACCAGTCACAAAACCATCAAGGAATCTTATCTTCAAAAGTACAGATTTTTGGGGCGCCTGGGTGGCTCAGTCGTTAAGCGTCTGCCTTCGGCTCAGGTCATGATCCCAGGGTCCTGGGATCAAGCCCCACATCGGGCTCCCTGCTCTGAGGGAAGCCTGATTCTCCCTCTCCCACTCCCCCTGCTTGTGTTCCCTCTCTCGCTGTGTCTCTCTCTGTCAAATAAATAAATAAAAATCTTTAAAAAAAAAAAAAGTACAGATTTTGTGTTTACCTGCCCCAATGACTCTCTCAATGCGAATTCTTGAGGGATCAATCTCCTTTGCAAATTCATGAACTGCTAGGGATGGGTCTTCATATGTATCTGGATCTATGTAAGTTTTAATTCCTGGGAAATGTACTGCAACAAAATAAAAGATTGATTTAGTTTAAAATATTTTAGTAATTACACATCTTGTGTATGTTTAAAACAAGGATTGACATACTAAAGTAGTCATTATTGTTAATTATTTAAATTTAATTCTCTTTTCTTTTTGTCCCACTCCTCCTCACCCCCCCCATTAAAGCTTTGAGTACTTAAAATCAAAAACTTATTTACCTGTTAATGTAAAATGATCTGGTGATTTAATAGAGAGTGAGCTGACAGATTCCAGAAAACATATTTATGATATCTCTGTAAAATGTTTAATCAGCTCACTTATTCACTAACAACCCATATTTCATACCTGATCTAGCTCAGGACATGGGGGAAAAAGACATAAGCCTTCCCCCCAAAACAAGAAAGCCTATTAGTGTCCTTCCTGAACCCTTCGTACTAGCACAAGGCACTGGGTTTTCCAAACTCATGCCTCAGTTCAGAAACTCTCAGGCAATAAAGAACAGATCCATGGACAATGACAATGGACAACAGCCCTTCCTGTTCTTGTGGTTGCTTTCATAGCCAGACTGGACATGGTCCTGAAAGGACCCCCTGTCTGTGCTGAAGTTAAGGGTGGGAATCTAAGGCCCAAATCTGGTCACTGGCTGTGTACCTGCTACTCTCCTTGAAAGGCGTGGAGGGCTCACAGCCCACCGGCAGTTAGGATGATGACTAGGGATGGTAGAAAATTTGAATGTGTGATTATATATTCATTCACAACTTCTTCCAGTATCTGAAGAAGTCACAGATTGCCTGTGGACATTCCTTGGTTTGCTGGTTGGCTTCTGTTTTCCAGGTTAGATTGCTAGCTCCTGGAGGACAGATCATCTCTTACACATCTTTATATCTTTCCAAATACCTTAGGTATGGTTTTATAGGTAATAACCACACAACAAACCTTTATTAAATTTGAATTAGTAGGGATTAAAAGATCAATACAAATCCGTGGCATAGTGGATGGATGATATTTGGTTTTGTTGCTTTTGATTTTGAAAACCATACAATACCTTGAGTTAAGTGTTAGCTAAGTTTCCTTAGAAACATGCTCTTGCAAGAAAATCTCAAAAGGAAACAAAGAAAAAGTGATCAAGTGAGTTTAGAGGACGTGATGAAATGCCTGTTATTAGCAGAATTTGCTTCATGAGTTCTATGCCTGTTGCCTTCTTTCATAACTTTTTGCCTACTGTCTCCTGCTACCAGATATGCACCCATGAGAATATTAGGAGTTTCCAAAATATCGCCAGTAAAGCATTGTAGGCATACGTAGACCTGACAATGATTCTGAAATACTGTGCTTTTCTTGACTTCCCAAAGTTTAGATTGGAGGAAAAGAGATCATCAGATCATCTTTACCTCTGGTCCATATTTCTTATGATATCTTTATAACTAAATGGGAGTTGTGGTTTCAGATTGAAAAATCTAAATGCAAATCCAGTGGCTACTATCAGATGATTAGTGGTGTCTAATTGGATTTAAGGTGTTAATATCACTTTTTTTTTTGTAAACACAATATACGTAGTATAGGGAAAAAAAACCACTTAAGTCCAATTTTAACTATCTAGTTACTTATTTAACTTACCATGGCTTTTTAAATATCGGTTTGTTATCTTTCTTTCACTTCTCTGGCTGCCTTAGGTTATTTTCACTGCTTCTTGCTGGGCCCATCTGGTTTAGTTTATGCTAAACTGCTAGTTGGAAAACAGATAATAAATACCTCAGGAGCACCTTTTTCCTCTGCATTTCAGTACTAAATGCCCTGCAGTGAACCTTGAGGTTGCTCGGCATGTGTCATCTGTCCAGGTGTTTGGATCTGGTTTTCTGCCACTGTTCACAGCGTTTCCAGCTCATCCCATGGCTGGTAGTGGCTGTCTGAACTTTCTGCTCTCTGCCAGTGCGGTGAGCCTCAAATGTATTGTTAAAAAAAGGAGAAACTAGGAAGACCTTGCTTAAAATGCATATGTCTTGGCCCTACCATGGACTTTCTGGTCAGAACTTTGGTGAGTGAGGATGGAATATTCTAATGCAGATAGTCCGTAGACCACTGAAGAATCTTGTGAGCCTAGAAATAGCCCTAAACCATCCCTCTAGTTTATAATATCCTCACTTCAATCCTTTCTGCCCCCTTCAGAGAATGTTATAGATTGAAAGTCCCTTATTCCTTTTGCTCAATTTGAAGTAAAGATGAGTTTATAGAGTTAAATAACGTGCCTCACACATTATCTCTACACTGCGGTTAATCAGAGAACACCCCTTTCTTGTTAATTCAGAGTCTCACAACAGAGAAACTGTCTTGACAAAGTAGTCTGCCATTTGGAGGTGGAGGTGGAGGTGGAGGTGGAGGTGGGCGTTGGGGAAGAAAGGGTGGCGATTATCAAAGGAACTGTAGTGGTAATTATAGCTTACTTGGGAAGAGATTCTACAAATGAATACAACCTTGTAGTCAGCTCAAGGATTTCATACATATTCTAAAAGTTAAAGAGCTGATTTTCTTTTTTAGTGTTAATGAATTGTAAATTGATTTGTTATATGTTTAAATGACAGTCCCTACAAGAAGGAATAAAAATTCCTTAATATTTCTATGGCTAATGTTCTACTAAATAAAGCCAACTCACATTCAGGAGCCACTGTGAATGGTAAATAACTAGAAACAAGCAGTCATCTTGTATTTTTAGCATATTCAGTCTTCATGTTTTCCAGCAAGCAGAATTAGTGAAAAAGTACTATCATTTAATGAGAAGCAGGTGCAATTTCAACAAACAAACCTGGAAACCAGATGAAAACTCTTAATGCTGAAAGGTTGGAAGTACACTTTTTCAGTTTTTTTCAACTCAGTGGATGCAAGTTTAAAATGAACTCTTGAGGGCTGGAACAATGTAAAGCAATGGAAGAGTCACGGTACTTACAATGCCCATTCTGCTGTAAGTGGTTTCTTCTCTTCTCTTCTGACTTCATTTTGGCCTTTATGTACCATTGGCACCTTTCAAAAGGGTAAATAGAATCTTATTTTTAGAACTGAATGAGAATCAAAACCAACTAAAATACCTATCACCCATAGGCAAAGTTCTTAACATAAAGGCCATGTTTTAAGAAAATCCTTATATAACATGTGAAAATTTTACTCCATACAAGGTTTTTTGTATACAACAAAATTAACCCTAGATAAGAATAAAATACTCTCAAGTGGGCTGATTGATTCAAATGATAGGAATCTTAGAGAATATTCTATAATCGGAAATAACCGTCATGTCCTTCCTTATATAACTTCTAATAGCTGTGAGTTGGTAAAAGGCATTAAAACTCAAAATGAGAACATGTTTTTGAGTCAAAAATTTCAGGCATTTAGACAACTGTCTTCTAGTTTCATTGCTAAAGAGCATGATTTCTTTTTTAATGTCAGAAATTTGGTAGAGGTATGTTCTGTTCTCTCTTGGGATGATGGTGCTCTAAGAGGAGATGCTTATCTTGCATGACTTCTTCAACGTGAATAAATTCATCAGCATCCATATGATTTGACAGTTCATCAAATTTCTAATTCCAAATGGTTAAACAGTATACATCTGTGGTATACAATCCAATCTTTCAATGTGAACTTATCCTCCAATCCTATGGAAAATTGAGTATTTATTCAGAAATGTCTTACAGTTTTTATAGAATAATTTCCAATGAATACTCCCCTATCAAAGTGCTTAAGGGATACTTCAAAATTTATTTTTTATCCTGTATAATTGAAATTGTGTTCTCCAGGATATAGAATATTAATTTCTAATGTCGTATAAATTGGCAAACATGGAAAGTAAAAGCTGAAAATAATTTAGTACAAATTTTTCTTTATCATTGAATTATTTTTTTAAGTGGTATTAAATTCTGCTTCAGAAATCCCAAATAAAGATAACATTTGAGCGCATCTCTGAAGTTCATGAGGGCAAGCTGATTTAGCCTAAAGGCTAGAGGTTTATTTTTTTAACCTAATTGTCATTGTGACTTTCCATGCACCAAGATTGTATTTAATCCCTCTTCTTGCAAGACAATCCTAGATAGGATCAGAAGAACTCTAACCTGTTATTTTTGTCTTTTTGTTTTGTTTTGTTTTGCAAACTAGCTTAGACCTCCACCAGGATACACAGGGTTTTGTTTGGTTGTTTCTGTTGTTGTTGTTGTTGTTGTTTTTAGAACCAGTTCTCCCTGCTAGTGATTAAGGATTTTGTAGGTCATGTTTGGTATTTGTAGGGTGTTTTATTGAATATTTTGTTTTCAACCAAATGGTTAGTTGGTTTAGAGAATCCAAAATCTGTTTTCCTGCCCACTATAAAAGATGGTTGTACCAAAGCTGTGATGATGGCAAGAACTGTCAGAGGTTAGCATGAGGTATAAAGGGAGAGAGAAACAGGAGAGTGCTGGGCAATGGTATCTGGTGGTGGCACCAGGACCTGCCCAAACTAGTCCTTTCTATTAGGATTAATTTGTCAGTATTCTCCGCATTCTTCCATTAGGTATTTTTCTTTTTTCTTATTACTATAGCTATGACTTTTCTATCAGCTAATTAGCCTCCCAACACAGGAGACTCTGAGATTCTCTATTTATTACAAGAGGAGTACTAGGTCTATTAATACCGAAAAATTTTAAGTACACACGGGTAAATGTGTCCCTTTTACAATTAATTTCATAAAGAAGTCACCATTTCAACTCAACCACATTACGATATTCATGTGTTTCTCTGTTCCTTGATAAGTTCTGTAAAAGTGGGTTTGTTACAACTACATCTGACACCTTCAGCAGGTGGCAGTTACAGTCAGGCAGGGACCCACCTTTGACAAGTGCCTTCTAAGTACTTGTGAATTTATTGATCTGCACCTTTAGCCTGCTCTAAAATTGTAGACAATAATTTTCCATGCATGCATATCCTCTATAACTTTAAAATTAATTTTAATAAAATATTGATATGTAAGTCAAGTTTTAAAATGAACAAAACAAAGGGTGTTTATAGTTCACTGAACTATTGCCCCTGAAGGTAGCTCTTTGTTATTTCTGCTCATTATCAAATATCAACATTTTCCAGTTGAGATGGCATACTCTGGCTGGTGTCATCATGGATGCATAGTTTTTGGCTGGCATTTAATTGCTCTTTTAAATCATGACATTGGTTTTTTGCAGTATGTGTGTTTTTCAGATTGTCAAGAAAACTCTTGAGGTATTCTTTTGTGCCCCTGCTGATAATCTAGAAGGAATTATTTTTCCCCTTGTAGGAATAAAAATATGATCTAATATATTGACAATATCTGACAAAGAGTCGAGGCCTAATATCAAGGCTTACATAAGAAATACTACTTGTTCTTTTATGTGATTTCATACATATTACCTTTACTCACATCTCTGTATTGTCAGTACCTGGCTCATGGTAACAAACCAATATATCTAAAAATCAATAAATGGTTTTAATTCACTGTTATACCATATGTACAAAAATAGAAATATAAGTTTTAGATGGGTGAAGCAATTTGACCAGCTAGTCAGGATTCCAATCTAGGTCTTTTGCTATGTTAAATTTATTGCTACTCTGAATTTTCATCCTTATTACACTAAAGTGGAGAAATACTGGGTTTATAAAACCAATTAATATAATTCTAATATAGATCCTTTCACTATTTAATGAATAAATATAATACATTCTATAACACTAAGTTTATAAAGAGCTTTTATATAAATTCTCTGTTGAATTATTTTTTTTCCCCAGGAAAAATCCCTTTCATGGGATAATTTGAATGTAACAAAGGAAAAACTCAGAAGTAACTTATCGAGTAAGAATTTATCATTCATAGCTTTCAAAGTGTTTTTATCAAGTCCCTAGTCGCTTTCAGGTTCAGAAACCTATTGAATCAGAGAACTAGCCAGGTGGTTCTGTTATCATACAAATTTCAGTCAGAGCAGAATCTGTCCTGATCCCTTTTTCTCTCGAACATGGTTTGTTAAGTTGAAAAGCATATGAATACAAAGTATATAAGAGAATGGTTATTCACAAGTCTTGGTAATAATCTGGTATGCTGTAGTTACCTCCCAGTGATTAAGAAGAACAAAGTAAGAATGACGAGGAGAGTAAATCCCCCAACAGCCGCGGTGGCTATCACGAGAATCTGTCCCTGTTCGGCCGCCATGTCAGAAGCTGAAACACAAATACAATATTAAAATTTCCCTGGGTGACATTTCACTACCAAAATTATTTTACAACTTAGTATGTGCTTGAAAATATGGTAATGGACACCAAAAATCCCTACTGTATTTGCCTTTATCTGGCACACAGGATGCAACGTAAAATAAGGGCTGAAGTTTGAGGTCATAACCTGCAACATCACCCTTTATTCTTTTTCACAAAAATACCAATAGAGTAGATGGATTCTTAGTATCCCACATTCTAGGATTAAGTATTTGTTGCAAATTTAAATCAGCAGATGGACTTAAAGGATTTTGTTTATATAATTGCGAACTTATTTCCTTAAACACTTTAATTAAACAACAGACTAGGCTTTACCCACTGTTTTGGTGTCTATTTCCACAAAGTGGAAAGACTACTGCATAATTCCCTGAAGAATGAGCTTTTTTATATTTCATGGAGCGTAATTCAAATACTAAAGTTAAGAATTCGCACTCTACATCACAAGGGTGTACAAAGTAAGTTCTTAGATGTCTAGCAGTAATTTAAAAAATTACATTTGAAATCTTCCTTTTTTCGAAGATAAGACTAGATAACATATGGTAACAACATATTATTTCTCTCACTGACAAAACTGTATCTAAAACTGTATTGGATACATGTTTCACTACTTCCCAGGAATCTTTTAAAATATATTAGTTCAATTAATTCATTAGCACTTCTTATTTTGTGTATTACTGAAGTTTTAATCAGATATATTTTTTATTGAATGGGATATGAACAATTGCTTAGGAACAGAGGCAAGAAAACTGAAGCCCAGAGAGGGTACAGAACTTGCCCAACTTCATATACCACAATCACCAGAATTCAATCTTCAGATTTATGTTTCATTTCTCCTTAGGTTATACCTTGAAGTAATAATTCAGTTAATTATCAGTATTCTAAAATATTGAGTCAATCAGTCCCTAAAAATCCTTTAACTAGAATAAAGCTTGATTTTTATTTTGATTACTATAAAAATTTATTAATCAAATTATTTATATACAGAAAACTGAACCAAAGAAAGAATATAACTGAAAAACATTTAATTCTCTAACATAATAATTTATTAAACTTGGGTGCTTTAAGACATTCACAGAAGTAGGTCTTTTTCTGGGAATGAAGTATGCAGTATATTATGTGCAAATTTATATGCAGAGTAATAAACTTCTTCAATAAAAATGACCTATCTACTAGAAAATATCTGAACATTAAAAGCTATTGTTGAGTAAGAAACCAATCACAGCATTTAAGAGGCTTTTTGAGAAATCTAACTGTAAATAAAATAAAAAATCATTTATGTTCAGTTGTCAGTAAGAAGTTTATTAAACCTTGGAATTAGATTTTACTCACTATGATTTAATTAAGATATATTCAGGCATCTATTTCTTTTAGCTCATAACCTGTGCAGATACAAGTTAAAGAGTTGCATCTTATCCAATAAATAATGTGCTGAAGATTTTTTACAAGGTCCTCAATGAATTTCCTAATCTGCAATAGCATTGATATTGCAAAAATTAATGTGTGCTCTAAAATGTCACATTTTCACACTGAAAATCATTGAATAACAAATTATAAGGAATAGATGTTACAGAAAACAACATTAACTTTTTGAAGATAAAGAAGATGACATTTAAAAAGAAAACATTGACTTAGCAAAACTGCTGTATTTGTAAAATATATAATATAGTTCAAGAGGTTTTTTTTTTTTAAGATTTTATTTATTTATTTGACACAGAGAGACACAGCGAGAGAGGGAACACAAGCTTGGGGGAGTGGGAGAGGGAGAAGCAGGCCTCCCGCGGAGCAGGGAGCCCAATGCGGGGCTCGATCCCAGGACTCCGGGATCATGACCTGAGCTGAAGACAGACGCTTAACGACTGAGCCACCCAGGCGCCCCTATAGTTCAAGAGTTTTAAAACTGGAGCCTATATTTTCACAATAAACAGATAGCAAATAATTTATTGGGACCATATATTCAAAGTTCAGATGGAGGAGAATTTGTAATTGTAATTGGGTCTTTTGAATGGAGACATACATACAAATGGAAAAAAAATACACTTAATGCTTACCTAATTTAGGTATTTTTATGAAATTATATTTCATGTGCAACACGCAGAGAAAGTTTGGCAAGCTTTTCCATAATACTGCGATATCCATAAAGGCTACAAATTTTGCGAAGAACAAGATTTGCCGTATGAAAATAAGAGGGACACTCATGATCTGTGCTGCTGTTCTTGGTCCTTAATGGGGATAATTTCTGCCTTCTTATCATATTAGTGTTGGCCAATTACAAGCTCTGACTATCTCAGGATGAAGGCTATAATCCTTAACTTTGTTCACAAGGCTCTCTACAAATGGCTCCAATTATGTATCTCCAGATTAATACCTCATCATTCTCTAACTATGCTGAATTTCCTCCAGTTGCTTGAAAGAGAGTGCCACACTCTCTTTCATGGTCAACTCCTAGTCACTCCTCCTACATGAACATCACATCATTTGGGAAGCTTTTCTCTGACTGTCTAGATTTGATTAGGTCCCCAGACTCATGTTCCCACAGACCCCTGTATACTACCTCTACCAATACCTTTGTAACAGTCCTTACACTTGCAATTATTTGTTCATTGTCTTTCCCATGAACTGTAAATCCAGGAGGGCAGTCTTTTTTTTTTTAAGATTTTATCTATTTGCGAGAGAGAATGAGAGACAGAGAGCACGAGAGGGAGGAGGGTCAGAGGGAGAAGCAGACTCCCCGCCAAGCAGGGTGCCCGATACGGGACTCGATCCCGGGACTCCAGGATCATGACCTGAGCCGAAGGCAGTCGCTTAACCAACTGAGCCACCCAGGCGCCCCAACATGACAGAAGTTCTTAAGAGAGTAGCACAGAAAAGCCTTGAGAGGGGACCTCCTGAGGCTGGACTAGGGAGATCTCACTAAAGTTTTCGTCTTTTTTTTTTTTTTTAAAGATTTTATTTATTTATTTGAGAGAGAGAGAATGAGAGAGAGCACATGAGAGTGGGGAGGGTCAGAGGGAGAAGCAGACTCCCCGCCGAGCAGGGAGCCCGACGCGGGACTCGATCCTGGGACTCCAGGATCACGACCTGAGCCAAAGGCAGTTGCTCAACCGACTGAGCCACCCAGGCGCTCCCAGTCTTTTTTGTTTGTCACTGAATCTCCAGTGTTTATCTCAGTGCCTACCAGGTAATAGGTGCTCAATAAACAGAAAGAGAGAAAGAGAGAGAGAGAGAGAATTTGTAGGTGCAAGTATGTTAAGGATATCAGTCATCCTGTGTTGGCTGGGTGGACCCAAATCCAATGACAAGGAAACAAAAGAGAAGACAAAGAAGAGAAGTTCAGGTGAAGACAGAGGCAGAGACTGTGGAGTTAAGCAGCCACAAGGCAAGGAATGCCTGGAGCCACTGGGACCTAGAAGAGGCAAGGAAGGATTCTCTCCTAGAGCCTTAGGAGGGGGTAAGCTTCTGACCTCCATAACTGTGAGAGAATAGATTTCTGTTGTGTGTGTCATTATGAGAGCAGCTCTAGGAAACTAATACAGTATTCAGCCTATAAGGCCTGCTACATAGTAGTAGCTCAATAAATATTTGAGGGAATGGACTGAATGATGGTTTGCATTGGGTGATTCCGTTAAAAAAAAAAAAGTTAGATTAACCTAGGGTAATCCATATCCTCACCTTCCACTTGAGACATGTAAAGATTTACCCTGAAGGTAGCTATATATATGTGAAGTAAGTCTACCCAACATAATTTTAACCAGAAGAATCCAATTATTCTGTATGCTTGGAGATAATACTTCCCAGAAGGCAGAAGCTGCTAGGAAGTACAGACTTCTACATTTACAAATTAAGTTGATTAAGCTTAGAAATGTGAATCTAAGGTTAAGAACGCATCAGTTCATTCAACAAATGTTTATTGAGCACCTATTACATGCTAGGCACTGAGATAAACACTGGAGATTCAGTGATGAACAAAAAAGACTGGGAAAGTTCATGGGAAAGACAATGAACAAATAATTACAAGTGTAAGGACTGTTACAAAAGGGATACATAGGGGCTGCTCTGGAAAAAGAATAAGCAGCCACTAGCAATGAGTCAGCACATACTGTGTGTGTTATATTCATTATGAACTATGTTTGGACAGAACAGACCCAGGACATCCCTTCTTCCAGCCTCGGGCCACCCTCCAAACTCTTTCCCAGTCACATCCTTTGGAATCATTATCTCAGCCATCATCTGCCTCTGGGACCAGCCAACACCAGTTTTTGAGCTTATTTCCTTCCTGCTGAGCAACTCAGAATTACTCCACTGAGGGGGAGGCTGCTGCCAACCGCCTGGTCAACATGTGTCTGCAGGCCTCCTCCTGCACCTACCTCTCTTTGGGCTTCTATTTCCACCTTGATAATGTGGCTCTGGAGGGCGTGGGCCCCTTCTGTGAGGTGTTTTAGGAGAAGCGGGAGGGCGCTGAAGGGCTCTTGAAGATGTAAAACCAGCAGGGATGGTCGCACCCTCTTCCAGGACGTGCAGAAACCATCCCAAGATGAGCGGGTTAAAACCCTGGATGCCTAAGCGACTGCCTTCGGCTCAGGTCATGATCCTGGAGTCCCGGGATCGAGTCCCGCATCGGGCTCCCTGCTCGGCAGGGAGTCTGCTTCTCCCTCTGACCCTCCTCCCTCTCATGCTCTCTGTCTCTCATTCTCTCTGTCTCAAATAAATAAATAAAATCTTTATAAAAAAAAAAAAAAAAAAACCAACCAACCCTGGATGCCATAGAAGCCGCCATGGTCCAGGAAGAAAGTGAGCCAGGCTGTTTGGGATCTGCGTGCCCTGGGTTCTGCCTCGCAGACTCCCCTGTCTCTGTGACTTCCTGTAGAACCACTTCCTGGATGAGGAGGTGAAACTCATCCAGAAGATGGCAACCACCTGACTAACCTTCACAGGCTGGGCTGGGCAAGTATCTCTTTTAAAAGGCTCATGTGCAGCTGGGAGCCTCTGGAGCCCAGGGGTCCTGATGTCAGGGCTTCTGCCTGATCCTCCCCCTGCAGCAACTATGCAGCATTTTAACCACTCTGGAGCCTTGGCCCAAGTGAAAACAATAAAACTTTTTGTGGGGGGAAAAAATTAAAAACATTAAAATAAAATCAAATTTCTGTGTAAGTGGACCTGCACAGTTCAAACCTGTGTTGTTCAAGGATCAACTACATATGTTAAGAGAAGGAGGAGGAAGATGAGGAGGAAAAAAAGGAGGAGAAAGAGGAGGACTTGTTTCTTGGTTAGAGGCCTCAAGGACCTGATTAATTTAAGTAGACACTTAGACAAAGAAACCATAAAATCACCTACCAAATAGATTCCAGAACAATACAGTATAGCTACAAATTCCCCTGTCATGTGTGAAAACTTGTCTGTTAGCACCATTGAGTCATTTTTCAATCCTAACAAGGTTATTTCTAATTAGTTTTATAGGAGAAGATGTATATCATTTACTTAAGTAACACCCTAGAGAGAAAATCTTCTTTTTAAATTCTCAAAAAGAAGCAATGACATCTAGGTAAGAAATGAAATTTATCTGTGACTAGTTGATTGGAAATGTCCCTTCGCTTAATGGAATGAGGTTGTAGTCTTGGAAAAATACAAGTATATTAAAATCATTATTTCATTGTATGGTTTGGAAAGAGGCACACTTCCTTAAGAGGAAGCAATTATCCAAAAAGAGATGCAAAATTGTTCCTGAACAAGAGCTTAGTACCTAGCCAATGCTTTGCATAAATCAGGATGCCATTATAAGTGAGATTTACTTTGGTTGTTTCTATTTAAAGAGAAAAAAAAAGTGAGGTTCTTTACTTGGAATCCAAATACTTCTAAAAAATAGATTTAAAAAAAATAAATTTCATGTCTTTAGGAAAGTATGAGAGAAAAGCAATTTGGCTATTTTTAACCAAAGAATTTTCTTCTACTGAGACATGATTTTGTCTCTCTGTAATCAAGATTATTCTAGTTTATATTTACATTTCAAAGTAAAATCTGTTATTTGTATGCTGTGTCATTTTCTGTGGAATAGCTTTTAAAGTTAACTCTTTTCTGTTATGAACATCTTTTTAAAGTTATTGAAGACAGCAGTCACATGATTTTTTTTTTGAGTAAAGTTTTCTCAAAATGCTGCCCAGGGAAATAAATGGTGGTATATATTGTTTCATATTTACATGTTTTATTTATGACTCCCAATTCTTGATGAAATGTCAAAATTTCAAATGATATTATCTCATCATTTCACCAAAATGATTTTTTAAAGCACAGCAGAAATCTCAACAATGTAATGGATTGACAGTATCCAGTAAATTAATCTTAAGGTTTATTGACAGACCATGCAGGAAATCCTTAGCATTTTTTTTTTTCAGGAAAAAAAAATTCCCCTCTTAGGTCATATACTGTAATCAGGATTAGTTTAACCTTATGAAATGAGGTACATATATAAGGATTTAGCAATATATAATGGAGACTAATCTGTAAAAGCTCAACACTATATGGTTATATAGGCATATGAGTATGACATATGAATGAAAGCTGAGGATGTATTTCTCCCAGATAAACATAATCTTGTGATTCTGTAGATGATACTGTTGTTCTCTTGGCTACCTGGACTTGAAATGTGCAGTCATCTTTGGTTCTACCTTTCCCTATAACTTCATGTCCAGAATCAAATCTTTATTGTGTCTTATATTATCTTGTGTTTATTACGACTAGCACAGCCTCATTTCAGGCTTCAGCCTCACATGATTAGGCTACGTTTATGTTTTTCTATTCAATTGGCTTTCTGCAGTATTTCTTCCCAGTCCATCTTACATTATGTGGCCACATGGTTATTCTTCAAAATAATATTTAAAAATATTCAGAGGCTTCCCCAGTGCCTAGAGGGTAAAATCATCCCACCACAGTGGGGACGCCATTCTTAGAGATGTACAGGCCTAAAACCTTGGACTCAGCCCTCCCACAATTCTCTCCTTTGCCTTCAGGTTGATCATCAATTCTGTCATTCCTACATTTTAAGTATTTCTTAGATTGATCCCCACTCTCTCCTGTTCCTGTAGCTATTCAGACACTCATCACGTGTCTTTGAATTCAGCAAGATGCCAACTTCATCTATGTGGAATGCAGTGGAACAATAACAAGATGGACAAAAAGAGCCTCTGAAGAGACATTTGATAGATATTCACATAGTAAAGAATGCATAGTTTACTCCATACAACAGCTTTGATGCCTCACACTCTTAGTTCAGATGTGTTTATTGATTTCCAAGTTTACAAAACAGTAGAGTAACAGTAAATGAAGTAAACGGCAGCCATGGGTGAGATATCTAAAGAGAAGGAATGGAATGGAAGTGCACGCTGCTAGGCTGACCACCAGAAGAACTGGGAAAATTGAAAATCTAGTGTAAGATTCCAAAATATACACTACTCAGGAGTCAGGAATTTAAGATAAAACATCCCTGTAAAATTCAGGGAGCATAGAAGGACTCACTATATTATAACTCAAAACATTAACATGATCATACAAGGTCAATTACAAAAGGCTGACTTATGTCCAATATATTTTATTTAAAAGGGCAAGAGTCTGTGGATGCATGATTAGAAAAATATGTTTCTGCAAAATATTTATAAATAATAATAATATTACTTTTAAGGCCAAACTTTTGTCTCAAAACTTCAACTGTCCAAAAAGATTCAATTTCTGAGGATTTCAGGGTTTTTGGCTCATTTTAACTATACTATAAGCTTCTTGAGGGCAGAAATAATATCTTTCAACTTTCTGTATCACATGGGATTAGTAGAGTGCCTTACACAACCTAGGAAATAATAAACATTCAGGAGGAAGTGATAAAGAACACATTCTAGATATAAGGATTAAATAAATGTCCCTGGCTAAAGAAGAGTTTTCATATATGATGTATTTGGTAATACTCCTGCCTAAAAATGTTCTAGTTATACAAACGACTCCTTATACATTTGTATTTTGGTATTTAATATGTTCAGAAATAAATTAATAGAAAATAGTGTGAGTTAAGATTTTTTTATTCAAATACCCTTGCTTAGGCTTTGAATGAAGTAAATATTTAGAGGAAGAGTATTGGCAATGGTATTATATTAGCATCTTTCTTTTACTTTCATTCAATATTTGATGCCATTTGCCAAAAGGAAAAATACTTCTAAGATGAGAGAGAGAGAAAGAGAGAGAGAGGCAGAAGCAAGAGCTTCTCTGTTCCACTCAAGGAAACCAGCTACTAAATTCTCAGCTTGATGGAAAAAAAAGGCTCCTAGATCATATCTATTGAAGTAGGGACCCTTATCTGGGATTATACTTTTTCAGAAAGTGATTTCACTGCTGTGCTTTGCTCCTCTGGTCTGCCAGTTCTCCAGAAACAATGCAGTTCAGTACATCACACTGTGGCTACATTGGGACAGAGATTTCAAGATTCACTCTTCTTGATGACCTTAATTTACTTGTCAGATAAAAATGCCAAATGACACAGGGGTAATTGGAAAATGTGAGTTTGGTACATCTTGATGGAGAGGCAGAAGCAGAAGCAGGTAGTGCAGCATGATGAAACACATTTTGTTTTGTTTTAAAGATTCTTGTGTGCATTAATAAATGGTCAGGATGCCTTGACAGGCAGGCATCATGTGACAATGAACAAAGAAAAGTGATTGAGGCATTTAAACACCTGGAAGTACTGTTAACATTTTAAATGTCAAGGATTTAATTTGTAATTGTCTATATTTCATATTGTTACTTGCAGTTGAGATAGGTCTTTGATAACATATTTTGCAATTGAAATACTTATGCCTTTATACATGCATATTTCATCTTTTTTTTTTTTTTTAAGATCCAGTGTAGAATAGAATTTCCTTACAAATCTCACAAATGCCCTGGAACCAATGATGTTCAATTTCAAAAGACTATTTAACATGTACCATGATATTAATAGTGAGTATTTGCCTTTGGTAGGCAGATATATGCACTTGAGGTTATAGCTTCTCTATATAACAGTGTGGCTTGAGGTAAATAGCTTTGTAATTAAATGGATAGTCATCAGAGATCACGAATTTCTTTTTTTTTTAAAAGATTTTATTTATTTATTTATTTGAGAGAGAGAGAGAGAGAAACAGCATGAGAGGGGAGAGGGTCAGAGGGAGAAGCAGGCTCCCCGCTGAGCCAGGAGCCCGATGTGGGACTCGATCCCAGGACTCTGGGACCATGACCTGAGCCGAAGGCAGTCGCTTAACCAACTGAGCCACCCAGGTGCCCAGAGATCACAAATTTCATAAGGCTTATAAACTCAAAGGTTTATCTAGAATATGTTTTTCATAGGAAAATATGTAAAGAAAATAATCCTGATTAAAAGCACACATTAAACTGAGGGTTGCTGGAGGGAAGGTAGGTAGGGGCATGGGGTGATTGAGTGATGGGCATTAAGGAGGGCACGTGATATGATGAGTACTGTGTGTTATATGCAACTGATGAATTATTGAACTCTACATCTGAAACTAATGATGTATTATATGTTGGCTAATTGAATTTAAATTTAAAAAAACACTTAGAAAATAAATAAATAAATAAACAAAAGCACACATTGATTATTTAGAAAAAGTTCCAGAAAATTTCTTGAGTGAATTCTCATTCATCAAAAATAATAAAAATATTAATCATTTAGAATGTGCTAAACACTGTGATAGAGGGACTGGGGAGACAAAGAAAGCTTGATTAAGCCTGGTTTCCTATCCTCATAGCAGTTTCTCTTCAGCGAGGGCGATACTCAAACCTTAACTGTAATATAGTGAAACTGTTGCTAAAATGGAGGCATGTGTGAGGGTCCTGAGGGAAGAGTAGGAGCGTGATAATCTCGATAGAAAGAAGGGAAGGAAGGCTTAAAAAGGAGGTGATTCTTAAACCAACTCTGAAAGGATCAGAAGAAATTTGCAAGTAACCAAAGTGATGAGTAGCTATTGGGACATTCTAATGTGAAGAGATGACATTACATAGATGTGGAGACATGAAACAGCACATCTTCTTAGAGTTTTTTTACATGCACTTTGAGGCAAAATAGGAACAAGAATAGGAAGGTGGAGAGAATGGATCTTGAAAATTTAGCAACATCAGTCAGCATGCTTATGTCTTTCTCAGGAGTGGAGTAGATGGAGATGGGAGTTTACTCAAAATTGCAATTTTTACTGGAGATATAAACTCTTGCAAATATATGGGAAGAAACTGCCAGAAGATAAATCCAACTGAGGAGAAAAAAAAAAAAAAAGCAGAACTGAGATTGAGAATATATTGAGGCCATGTTTGGAGAGCTTGGATTTTGCCTGAATCTCACACTACACTTTGACTTTTTTATTACATAAGGTAATAAAGTCCCACTTTTCATCAAACCAGTGGGGTTTTTGTCACTTGAAAATGAGAGTCCTACTTAATAAAATGAAACAAAGAGGAGAAAATTTGGCTGTATTTGTCCATATGCATATCCTATAATGAGGGGAGGAAGTTAAGTGGGTCTTTATATTTCCTTATTAGCTACTAACAACTTCTTACTGTTTATTATGTTACTTGAGTTAGATGTTTTTAATTCCCATTTACTATTTAAAATTTTTTTCCTATGTTGAACACAGCCTTCTGAGTCCATTTGCCTCAATAACTGGATGCATGACATTGGAAGGGTAAAGCAAAATGTGATATGTGGGGGTGACCTTTATAAAACAACCTTTTTTTATACAAAGAATACCAAATCTTCTGCTTGGAAAAACCCCATTTTCTTTTTCTTTAATTGATTGATTGGTTAGGGGGGAAATTAGTCCTGTCTATCCTATATTTAATGGACCTCATGTATTGATTTAATAAAAACTACATGGATGTAAAAACAAACAGACCAAAACTAAAAACAAATGAACAGACATTTCTGACAACTTCAGCTAGACAGCATGTTAAAATCAGACTGTGGAAGGATCTTCCCAATTTAAACCCAACTAATTATAAACTCATTGCTACCAAATCTGGAGCTAAACAAAGAATTAGATCTTTACTTACCATTACTTCACAGTTAATGATAAAGCAGATTTGAGGCTACGGTTGTCTCTTACATGGCTTCAGTGGAGGCCTTTACAGAAGCACCAAAACCAACAATGTTGGCGGTGGAGGGCAATTTCTCTTAGCTTAATGGACCCAAGCACAGTGCTCCAAATAATTTAGATCACTGGCATCCAACAGGGACCCGCTATTCCCTATGCCAAAACTCATTTGATTATCCCCTAAAAGTGAGTAAGTTCTAAAGGAAGTTTTTGGATCATTGTTTGAAACTCTGAAAGCTGCTCTGAGTAACAGTCAACTATTTACCTCAACTTCTAACTGATCACTGCAGTCAAGTCTGGAGAGATTCAAAGAGAGCCAACCTTGTTGTCCCACAAAACTGTGGCTCCATCAATTTTCTTTTCTTTTTTTTAAGATTTTATTTATTTTTTGACAGACAGAGACACAGTGCGAGAGGGAACACAAGCAGGGGGAGTGGGAGAGGGAGAAGCAGGCTTCCCGCTGAGCAGGGAGCCCAACATGGGGCTTGATCCCAGGACCCTGGGATCATGACCTGAGCCGAAGGCAGACGCTTAATGACTGAGCCACCCAGGTGCCCCTCCATCAATTTTCTTAATGTTCCCTCTATTATTTATGTTATGCTTCCCCTTGAACTATGTGTGAAGTCTCCAAGTTAAATGTTTTGTATTAGAAGCAAAAGGGTTTTAGGCACAATATTACCCTACAACTTACTGCTATTGTTTTCAAGAAACTAAGATTGTTTGCTTTGCCTGTTGATCTTTCACTAAATTTTGGCTTCATTGCCCAAGGGATCAAGTTAACTCAAAAGTGGGGCTTAATATTGTGATTCTGAAAATGTGGAGTAAATACCCCTGAAGAAATAAACTAAAGAGGAAAAATTTCCTGACATACCCATTCACAATTTCATGTTATATAAAACAGTATTGTGTTTTATTTATTCATCTTTTACACTAATATCTTCCTAATATGATACTGATTATAGACAAACTGGGCATGTGTCATCTTGTTAGAAAGATATGCCTCTTCCTATACACTGATGATATGGGTTTAGTTTCCAACAACTAGAACTGATTTCTGGATACAAGTAATTCTGCCATCCTACTGCTGCCATAAGGGATTGCACGTCATCAATTTTATCAAAACTAAAATCATTTTCTTTGGCACACAAAAAGAGATTGATCAAAACTCTACAAAACAGGACAACCTATTCCATTTTGTACAAGCATACTTTTTCCACAGCTTATCCTAGAAAGCATGCTGCAAAACTATGCAGTTCAATATCATGTTTTCCATGGGAACATTACTCCTCAGGTTTCTTTTTGATGACTTAGAACACCTGCTTTGAAAATTTTCCAGGCCAGAATCATCTTTTTTCACAGTATCCAGTGGTGTGGAACTCTGGGCTTTCAATCTAGAGTATGCCTAATTGTTGGAGCAGATTCAACTGTGCTTCGTAAAGACAATCTTTGCTTTGCTTCCAGCCCATTTCACTACAAATGGAAGGATGGGCAAAAATATTGGTTGGGTGTCTTGCCTTTAGCAGTGGAAAGATTTCTGTATTTCTTCACTTTATTTTTAAAGTATTTGTACGATCTATCAGCATGAAAATAGAGAAATCACATTCTAAGCTCTCTTTAAAGACTAACCTCAAAATTCTAAGTTTCCTCTGAGGTATCTGTTCAGCCCTGTCTCTGAAAACTGCCTTTGCCTCCACAGCAGGGTCTTGCAAAATTGTTCTCTCTGTCCCTGGTCCCTACTCACATGAATTGGATTAGGGATGGAGACCTGATTCATATTGGGCCCAAATACGATCGCTCTTCCAGGAATTTGGAATTAGGATTCATGGTCAGTTTGGTGGTTTTGGTTGGAATGAATGGGAGATGTGAATCTGCAAGCCATGAAGCAGATAGATATATATTCCTAAATGAACATACACACAGGTAAAACTAGTCCTAGGAGAGAGAAACAGAAACGAGTGGCTGTTTCTGTTTTGGTGTGGACCAAAAAAGACTAGTCGCCTTTCATTTCAAGAGCTTTCTAGTTTCTTGTTTCAGTCCTTTTTGAAGCCTAGCCATGTTTACTCCCCATGATTCCATGAGTGGCCCTGTCTGGGACCTTCTTAAATCTCTTTTTGCTTAACCTAGCTCATGGTATATTTGACACCTGCAATCAAAGGGCCTTACAGTCTTCTGATTTTTAGTTTCTGACCAAAGAACAAATTTTTAGAAAATTAACTTTAAGAGTGATTCTTTTTCATTCACTTCCCAGGTATATTAGCTCTTTTGAAGTCTGTATGCATGGAATCGTATTAAGTAAACATCCTCCCTCATTTCATTGCCAGCATGGAAATCTCCTTCCATCAGTGACACTTTACCTTGGGTCTGCTTCTATCAAAGGTTGTGGTCACAAAAGACCACATTAAAAAAACACACTGCTGCATTTGTTGAAAAAACTCTGCCTGAGGCCATTATCCTCAGATTCCTCATCTGTCTTTCCTACATTTGTGCTTTGTATCATAAAAGCATGAGGACTTCTCTATTCCCTGGCTGCTTCCAGAAATCTCAGAGGCAGAGATGATGTACGTGTGGTGCACCTCTAGTAATAAGCCTCAAAATGAGATTCTGTTCCCTCTTGTTTCTATGGATCGAATTTTCTACTTCTAGTTCAAATTTAGTAAAAGTTTTGTGTATGTGTTTTAGATCACCTCAACTGTTTTTAGGGAGAAGAGAAATGCAAATAAAAGTTAACATTCCTCTGTTTAGTTAACAATTAAGGGTAATTTAGATAAGTTAGCATATATATGGAAAAATCATGCTACTTACTGCTTAAGGCATTTAGCTTTCTTCCTAGAACATGAAATTTGACTATACTTTTAATTCTCTCTCATCTCTAGTAATAGGTATTAATGACTTAGATTGGCTATATGTATGTTTGGGCATGTTCTGTTAAACAAAATTCTTGATTAAATAATTCTGGATGAATTACAAAAAGTGTAATAGAGGTCATTTCTTTTTTTTTTTTTTTAAGATTTTATTTATTTGACAGAGAAAGACACAGCGAGAGAGGGAACACAAGCAGGGGGAGAGAGAGAGAGGGAGAAGCAGGCTTCTGGCTGAGCAGGGAGCCTGATGTGGGACTCGATCCCAGGAACCTGGGATCATGACCTGAGCCGAAGGCAGATGCTTAATGACTGAGCCACCCAGGCACCCAATAGAGGTCATTTCTATCTCCTTTTAAAACATGAGAAGAATTTCCAAATTCCACATACTTATTAGCTGGACTAATTCATGTGTTACATTCCTTATTTTGGTGGTGGTGGGGTTGGGGGTAATGGAGGTGCATACATCTAGCTTCAAGTGAGGTTTTCTACACTGCTTCTCTTCTGAATATTAACAAAATGTATTTTTCTAATTGTTTTCGTTTTCCAAACTGAGCTTTGCTATTTTTCACCTGTCCTGATGCCCCAATTTCCACAGTATAAGCTACTGGAAGTCTTAAGGTAAGGGTGCATATAAGACTCCTTCAACTATCTTCACATTCATTGACCAAGTTGGAATGCCTCCATTTCTCCTCTGGTATGTAAGTCCTTGTGCCTTAGAGGCACAGATCACTGATCAGTGTAAAGGTACAATTACCCCATCAATCTCTTATGTACTCACTTTTCACCTTCCTTTCCAGTGAAGTATTTCTCCCTTCATCTTACGCAGTAAGAGCATTGTGAAAAATGATGACAGAGACATAGTCTCATGTGCAGAAGTTTGTGTATTTTAATGAAAATTCATTAAATTTATCTTACCTCAAGGGTATGATCATAAATGATATACTTTTACAATGCTTAAAAATATTGCTGAAATCAAGCAAACAGCCATTGTAAAGGTACATAACTTAAAAAAAATCTCCATGGGGGGTGGGGCGGTGGAGCATTTGACTCTTGATTTCATCTCGGGTCATGATCTCAGGGTCATGGCATTGAGCCCTTTGTCAGGCTTGCTCTGTGCTCAGCTCAGAGTCTGCTTGTCCCTCTCCCTCTGCTTCTTCCTCCACCCCCAGCTCAGCGTGCACTCTCTCACTCTCTCTCAAGTAAATAAGTAAAATCTTTAAAAAAATCTCCATGGGTATTAACTGGGTATCTTTACATGTTTTTGTTTAACTCAATTTGAAATCTATCATCCCTGTGGACACTTAAGCAGGATGAGAGGGAGAAAAATGACAAAAAGCTAGCTCATTTTAAAATGGTGCAGCTTCTTCGACAGATAAATACAAACAGTGAGAAGTGATTTAGAAGGCCTCAAAAGGCATTTTGAATGCTGCAGTACAGAACATGACATAAAAAAGAAAGAATGTGCTAAAGGCAATTAGATAACTCAGTTTTCTTGTTCTCACTTGTTTGTCTGCTGGGCAACTTGGATTAATTTGGGAAAGAATGGAAGAGCCCTCTTTCCAGTCATTATGCAAGGTAAAAATGTGTTTTTATAAAAGTTCAAATATTCTCAAACCTGTATCTGTTCCATAATTTGAAAAAGTAAAATCCTTCCTCAAACAAGATATTCCGTGCTCATTACTTATAGAACTTACAGTATAACTAAATACCTATTCTCAGCCAAAATATAATTTTCAATATACAGCTAAATTTTATTTTCTTTGGATTGCTTATTCCTGTGCAAGGAAATCAGTTAGATATTTATTTATTTAATTAAAAAAATTATTGTGGGATAGGTGGTTGTGAGTCATTTCTACTTAAAAACTGAGAATTCCACAGAAAGTTCCTAAGGAAGTTTTCTTCCTAGAATTACATTTTTTTCCTTTTTAAAAAAGTTTTTCTTTCTTCTTTATGAAATGAGTGGCAGCTGATTTACAGGACAGGCTCATGCAAAAAATCATAATGGACCCAATATATGATTGACTGTATCAGAAGAAGGATAGTCATTATTCTAACAAACACTTCTGGAGTGCTTACGTGTGCTGTCTGCAGTTCTAAATACTTCATATGTATTTTAGGATCTACTTTATAGATGGGGAACCTGAGGCACAAAAAGTTTAATTAACTTGCCATGGTTACACAGATAGAAGTAGCTGAACCAAAATTTATGTACAGATAGCCTAGCTTAGAGTTGCAGTTTCTAATCTTTATGCTATATTGTGTGGAAATCTTTTATGATTTAAGTATTTAAAAGAAAAGTGGCCCAACCCATAAATAACCTGATTACCACAGAAACAGGAGGGACAGTGGTTCTGGGTCCACAAGGTGATGTTGCTGGAGTAGGACTGATGGAGACTCCCTGACTTGCAAACTGTGCTGGTTAAGTCCTGGTATCTCAGAAGTTCAAGCATGGAGCTGCTTTGTCCACCACTCCAGTGCTTAGGCACTGGGAGGCCAACTCATCTGGGGAACCCCACTCACCCTTATATGTCACTTATAAAATTAAAAAAAAAAAAACTATAACACCAAGACTAATCAGCTGTCTCAAGAGTAAGTTAATGCGCATGAAAAATAAATGTCAAAGGGAAGAACCAGAGAATGACTTGATTGCTATAGTAGGGTGTCTAGATGCAAGAAGATAAGAATATTGTTTCATTTTCTAAAGACAATTTTGAAATTTCTAGAGTGGAATTTTAGGGCTGAAAATTAATACCAATAATGTCAGTATGGATACTCAACATTTATTGAACCCTAACCACAGAAGTACTAGATATTCTAAGTACTTCACATGCATTGAACCAATGCATACTCACAAGAACACTAGAAAGTAGGTGGTATTCTTACCCGTATTTTTCCTGATGTGGAAACTGAGGCATAGAGTGGTTAGCTGACTTGTACAAAGGTAGTGATAGGGTCAAGATCTAAATCCAGGGCTAAGTCCAAAGCTTGAACTTTTAACTAAAATTCACTAGTTTTCTTTAGCTGTCTATCTGTGAAGTATCTGCCAAGTTGAATTGCATGAATCAACTGCTATCCTGAAAAATTTCCTTGTTCTTTCTGCTTATTTATATCCTTCCTTTTCTTCAGGGCCAAGGTGAAGGCCCTCCTCCACAGAGTGCTTGCCAGCTTCCTAGCTCACAGCAATAATTCAAATTATAGTGATAGTTAACATTTAGTGATCACATGAGAAGACAGGCACTCCTTATCCTCCTTCTCAGCTTTACTCTCCTCCAGAGCATCTCTCATCACCTGGCTTCGAGGAGGTTTCCTGGGGCCCAGATTCTGTAGTGCGGCTTTGCAGGTAGCGGGTGTATTGAGGACTGACCTCAGCATGGACAGGTTGGGAAGTGAGGGGAGCAGAAATGGGAAAAGGGAGCAGTTGAATTGCCATGTGGTAGCTACAAAGACCTCTGCAGATCTCAAGGGCCAAGATGACCCTTCACAGCTGTCTTGAAATGAACATTGGGACTCAGCTTTGTGCCTCACAATGACCAGACTTGGATTCTGCCCACCTCTGGGGAGAGGAAATTATTCTGGGGAATGCAGCTTCTTTTGGACAGAGGCAATGTCTGGAGAGGAATTCAGCCAGGAGCCTTCAGCGGGCCGCACTCCCACTAGCTAAGAGATTAGGTAAGTGCCTGGGTCCTGAAGGGGAGGTCTAGGCAACACACCAGAGCTCTGCATCACTTAACATTCTAAATACTTTACTCATTGATTGCTTATTGTCTCCCTCCTCTCTGGAACGTAAGCTCTAGGATAGGACACTAAGTATCTTTCTCTATTTCTGTTATATCCACAGCATGTAGAACAGCACTTAGTACAGAGTACAGAGTGTGTTTTCATCAATATTTTTAATAAATCAGTGTACAAACAAATAAATAAATTTCCAGTTTTCTGATGAGGAAACCAAAGCTAACATAGACTAAACAGCCTTCCTTAGGTCCTAATACCTAGGGATGGCAGAGCTTGGTCTGGCCCAAATCCTTAACTACTTCACTCAGAAGTTCTCTATTTTTAGAGCAAGGGTAGCTCATTTAGCACATTCCCTTTATGTTATTGATGAGAAACTAATGTCTAGAGTGGAGAATGGTCATGAGCCAAGATATCAAGGCTTACATTGTCTTTACCAATTAGACCATCCAACCAAGTAACCTTTCCTGAGACAAGTCCATGACACCCTTGTGTGGCATATTAATCTTGGTATCTAACTTTGCTTTGCTAACACATCACATTTATGATATCTAGATTCATGAAGTTTTCCAGATAACTTAATTTCCAGAACATCTGCAACTGACCAACTTTTGTTGAAAGTTTGGCATGAGATGGCTCAGCTCCAGTTTTCTCAGGAGGCTCTGGTGAATAGGTCATAATTCACTGTGTCTTGAAAGTCCAGATACCAAATATGAACTGTCAAGGAGAAATATGCAGGCTTACATGTTGGCAGAGAACAAGCATGTGTTAGAATTTAAATTGATAATTCCCAAGGTTCCAGCACCTTCGGTAGGTGAATTCTAAAGCTAAAATAGTCTCTAGGGAGTTTGGAAGTTATGACAGCTATAGGAGGGACAATGAAAAAGATATTTGGAAGGTTTTATTTTTAGTGTGGATAAAATGAAGGTGAGAAAATTAGATGTGTTAGCAATGGTACCAGAGAAGTCAGTTATGGGAAGCTCATTCCGTTTGGCTTGCCCGTCTCCAAACTACAGATGAAGTGAAGAAAAATAAAAACTCAGGAAGCTGCATGGAGCACTGGGTGTTATGCACAAACAATGAATCATGGAACACTTCATCTAAAACTAATGATGTAATGTATGGGGATTAACATAAGAATAAAAAAAAAAAAACTCAGGAAGGTTTCGGCCTCCTGGAAAGATCAGAGACAGCATCGCATGGCCCTTGCCCGTCTATGACTCCAGTCACATGTCTTGTATTTTCTGTACCAAGATCATCACCCCCAACACTCCTTACCCCCACCTCTGTTGAAGCTGCTTGTTCTCTAACTAGAGCGTGCCTCGGAATCACTTGGAGGGCTTGTTAAGACAGAATGCTGGGTTCACCCCCGGAGTTTCGGATTCAGCAGGTATATGGTAAGAGTCTGAAAATCTGCATTTCTAACGTTTTCTCAGGTGTTGCTGCTGATTTTGGTGCAGGACCCACATTTTGAAAACCACAGTTCTAGCCACACTAAAGTGCTTTCAGTTACTAGAAGGTTCCATACTCACTTTCATCTGTACACCTGCATGCCTGCACACAGGAGAGGACAGAAGCTCCCCGATCCCCTTATCTTACCCCCACCTCACCCTCCACCCCCCTCACTGGCATGGCCAAGTTTTATTTAACTTCAAAGTTTCCTTTAAGATAGCACTTCTTTTTGGAAGCTTTCCTTGATAGAAGTTTGTTTGGGTTCTCCTTGTGCTCCCCCAAATGTCACATACAACCTTGAAACCTTGTATAATTTTCTGAACCTCTCACAAGCTTTTGTGAAAGCAGGGAACAAATCTATTCTTTGTATCTTTGAATCCACAGCGCCTCCTTCTACATCTGGCCCATGGGTTAGTACTTTCAGACCAAGTGAAAGACTGAATGAACAAATTGAACAATTAAACATTCTGCTTGCTTTAGCTTTTGCTGCTTCCTTTCACACGCCCTTTACTTTCTCTCTCATTATGTCAAATTTAGAAACAAACTTTGAATCAAATTTAGAAATAAACTCTCTTACTCCCAAGGATGACAACTTAAGCAACAATATTTAAGACGCCGTCAATTTCATTTCTTCATCTCAAAATGAGAATAGGAAGAGTGCATGAATGCAGAATATATGTATTACACGTATGTATGCACGTATAAATATGTATGCTAAATTCAGTAAGCAATATTGCACTGTTTATTGTTTACAGAAATGCTGAAAATGCTTGTTGAAAAAACCATTTAGTCTGCTTTCTCGTTTTGTATCTAGCAAATATAAGATATTTATTTTAAAAATAACTATAGTGCAAGAGCATTTTTTAAAGGATGCTCAGTTTTCCAAAAGCATAGGAGAATATGAAATTCGGTTTGCTGTGAATCAGCTATTTTATATCTGGTGGTAAAGTTACCATATTCTGCTACTTTGCCTATCTTTACAGTGCGGTAATATGCTCATGCATGTCATGCTCCGGTTTGTGCACACACAGCTAAATCTTTTAAAGGGCTTCAGCTATTTTGCCAGAAATTCTTGTTATTTACCTTAAAATCACTGAACTACCGTTTCTCTTGAAAAAGTATACTGTAATGCAAATACTTAAGCTGTTTATTAATTCTTCAAACAAGATTTGGGAGAGCTGGCTGGGTTTATTTTATAAACATCTGTCCATTCAGTATTGTGACTTCCCAGTGAGGTACAGCAAAAAAAGATGACTTGGGCGCCTGAGTGGCTCAGTTGTTAAGCGTCTGCCTTCGGCTCAGGTCATGATCTCAGGGTCCTGGGATCGAGCCCCGCATTGGGCTCCCTGCTCAGCAGGAAGCCGGCTTCTCCCTCTCCCACTCCCCCTGCCTGTATTTCCTCTCTCGCTGTGTCTCTCTCTGTCCAATAAATAAATAAAATCTTAAAAAAAAACAGCAGATGACTTGCACTGAATGAATACAGATTTAAAAGATGTTACATTAGATAATTTAAACTTATTTTTTATTGCATCTTGGTACTATACCAATAGAAAAACTCAAACTATGTCTTTACGTTTTGACATAGGCAGATAATAATTAGTATTTATATATTTTATATAAAATACTTTTCACCCACCTTGGACAGTTTGACAACTCTTTCATTCAACTCTCAAGTTTTTCAGCTCTAAAAGTGATCTCACCATATGGATAGAATTCCACTGGGAAGTAGGAAAGCAAGCTGTAAAAGGAAGCAAGCCCTGTGGGCTGTGTCATCCTTGCAGTCTGAGATTTCCTAAAGGACAATTTCATCCTAGCATCAGGTGTTTCTGCCCTCTCCCTGTAAAAACCACAGCTATGTATCACCACTGGGCACCATTCCACAGCTAGCTAGAACTCCCCTCCTGCTTTAGAATACATTCCAGAAGTAGCTACTGAATAACACAATACTCCTTATCCTGTCTTGGGCAGAGTACATAGTTGTGCAACAGATGGAAGAAGGAGATCAGCCATAATTAAGAATCCCACCAGCAGTTCCAGCTAGGTTATATATAGTTATATAAGAGATTAGTTTTTCTTTACTTTGCCCTTAATGCTTTCCTAACCACTAGAATATGACATTTAAAGAAGCCACTTCAAGATACAAATTAATAAAGCTGATTTGTGTAGTCTGAAGAATGGCTGTAATTTTTCATGTATTATATAGGGAATATATTTTTCACTAAATCTAAGCAATTTGAAATGTCTAAGGAACATTTTTCTCTCTAGAAGAATTCAAGGTTGTAAAGTCAAATAACTTGACAGAAAAATTCAGGCAATTTATATGATAGCTGATAGAAAAAAAATCCATTTCCTCCCAAATCAAGTCAAATTAAAATTAGACTTTGAGAATGGCATATATAGGAAACTCTGTTAGAAGAGTCTCTGTTGTGGCTTAATGGTGAGCTTCCTGAAGATAGAGAATGTTTATCATTCATATTTGTTTTTTTTTTTTCCCTCCAGCTTTATTGAGGTATAACTGACAAATAAAAATTGCATATACTTATGGTATGCAATGTGATGTTTGGATATAAGTATACATTGTGAAATGATCACCACAATCAAGCTAATTAGTATATCCATCACCTGACATAGTTACTGTACGTGTGTATGTGTGTGTGAGAGAGTGTGTGTATGTGGTAAGAACATTTAAGATCTACTCTTCTAGAAAATTTCAAATACACAATGCAGTACTATTAACTATAGTCACCATGCTATATTATTAGATCTTCAGAACTTACTCATCCTGCATAACTGACATTTTGTAACTTTTGACCAGCATTCAGCACACTGTTATTAATATATATGCACAGAAATACAAATAAGATACTGAAAATATATAGATAAAATAATAAAATAATAGAATACATGTAATTTGTTTGAAATAACAGATGCATGCTAGTTGACTATTTACTAGACAATATCAACTTATTTGATATTCACTGAAAGTCTTCTATGTGTCAGCAAAACAATATAAGAGACATAAAAACGAATAAGAAATGGTTCCTGATTTCAAAAAAACCCCACAAAACTTCCAGTCAAGGGATGCTGGCTAATACCCCAAAGACATCATATTTTTGTATATGTTGCTGTAGGTTATTGGCTTAAAATAAGCCTATATTCTGTTTTCCCTTTTTGATTTGAGACAAATTGTAACACTGCATGTTAATATGCACATTTTATAATTTCTAAGTACATATTATTAGTCAATGATTTTTTTCCAGCCCATTTAACAAAGTTATGATCTTTATTTTTCGTATTGGAACCTTCAATCTGTCTTACAGTACATGAGCCTGGTTCCCATCATTTAAAGTCTTCATTTGATCTAGGCAAAATGGAAGCAAAATATCCTTTTTTTATCAAAGTCTTGTTAAAAGGAGACTTCCATTCTCTATGCAAATAGTTACTCTTCACCAAGTCCCTGCTCATGTAAGGTAATCAGACTAAGTACATTATTTTGTCCCTTTAGAGTTATACTTGGTCTACCATGTGTGCATTAATCTAGAAATCTGTATTAAAACACACATAGCTCTCTGAACTTGATGCATGGTGATTTATATATAATTATAGTCTTCTGAAAATCTGTGTTTGTACTCAAACACACTTTATGTTAGGGAAGAATATAATTGGTTAAGGGATGGTGAAGAATTGGAGGCAAGAATAAAAAAAGAATCATGTAGAAAATCAGAGGTAATGACCAAGCTGAATAAGAAAAATAAAAACACTGACTGGGTATAAAGGGAATTCAGTCCTAGTTTTGAGCATTAATATGAAAAATACTATCCCATATAATATAATATGCCCATTCCAACACTTACTAGCTGTGGGAATGTGGTTAGTTACTAAATTTCTTTGTGTTTCAGTTTCCTGATCCATAAAATGGACATGATAATAGTATCTACTTCAAAGGTTAGTAGCCATCAAGAAAAGAAAAGTGCTTGGAAAATAATTAGAACTCAATAAATATTATCTGGTGGAATCTCAAGGTTAGAAGTTACATTAAAATTGTATCACAACCTCCTAAACAAAGCAAAGATTTCCTTTATGATATGCTAAAAAAGTATCCAGCTAGTTTCAGTACAAATTCTTATCATGAGGGGCATTCATTACTTCATAAGGTAGGCCAATTTATAGCTGGACAACCTAACTGCTAGAAAATTCTTCTTTCCTACTGACTTTTGCATTTAGATAGCTATGGTTGCCAAAACTGAAAGTGCTATTGATTGGGGGAAAAAAATGTTCTATTGATTGGAGATTATTTCAAATTAAAATCTTACATACTGGAATTCATCCTCCTCTGGGTAGACTCATAAATATGAAATCTGCCTCTTGCTTGATTAATTAACTTTTTTATTACTCCACCAGGGTCAGCTGGTCCTCTTTCTGCTTCATGCTTCACCATTAATAACCATCCCCAAATTTCTGGCTACTGTTAATAATGATGTAGCTAATTTCATCCTAAGTAATTGAAGCAGTACAGATTGGGCTTCAACCAATAGACCAGATCAAACACAATAGAATTTTTTTTTTTTAAGCATAATAGAGATTTTTTTTAAAAGGTAGTTTAGGGAAGAAAATATGTTGCACAACAACAAGAATATCATTTAACTCTACCTAAAATGCCCTCAATTATAGAATTAACAATTAATTTGTAATTAAAGTTCCACATATCATGTTTCTATACAACTCAAGCCAGTGACAGCCTGACAGCCAAAATAAAGCAAGCTAAAATGTTTATCCGTGGCAAATAAAAATATTTGATTCTTTCTGTTTAGACTGGCAGGCAACATGCTATTCTCCCAATTTTAGCCTTTTAAAAATTATATGTTATTCATTTATTTGATTAAATATGCACTGGAAACTATAAGCAAGACATTTCATGAGACACAAAGATACTGGCTCTAGTTCTTAACCTCAAAGAGCTAACAATTTAGCAAATAATTGAGCACTTGCACAATAAAATATAGAACGTCTGAGGAAAGAGTGACGATTTTTCCCTGGACTGATCCAGAACATTTCAGGAGGGGTAGCAGATGAGCTGGACTGACCATTTATAATGTGATAGGTTTCTGAATCTTCCAGTTGGAAGTCATAGAAGAAGCTTAGAAATCATGAAGAATCAGAAAATTTCATGTATAAAGCATCCATACATTTTTTCAGAGTTTGTGTTAAGTAGAGGGAGATGGGACAGGAATGATGTTAGTCTGTATTAGGATTGGAGGGAGACTTGAATATTTGTTGAGAAATTCACATTTTATGTGGTAGAAAATACTCAATGATTTGGAGTTTTTAAGTGTACAGGGTGGAGTATAGAAAAATTAGTCCAACTGAGACATAAAGAACAAATTAGAGAAGAAGGAACAAGAGATACAATATTGAACCTTAATTTCCAGGATCATGTCCCATTTATAAATTGTTAAACTTAATCAAATTACTTAAATATGAAACCATACTAAAAATAGCTAACTCTTATGGGTGTTTCAAAATAATTAAGTGATTAAATTCATTCATTTGTATCTACACTAACACTTTTTGTATACATGTGTAAGCCATGAAATAAGATTCTATTTTGAAATACCCACTATGTTTCAGTAATTTATTGTTTGGTTAGTTAACGTTGATCATGATGACTTTTGTGTGGTTACGTTATGTGATATAAACCTAGTCCATTGTTACTACTTTTGGTAAATAATACATTTTAAAATGTTGACAGATGTGGCTTTTATGTTACAAAAGTGCTTTATGTAGCTTATAGGTAAAAACCTAAGTTTGTATGTTGCTAAAATTTAATGTATAATTAATCCTTCCAGGGGAAAAGAATGTACTGCTTCCATGTTGGCAATGTATACTTCTCCTGGGTCTTTCGGATAACAATTAAAGCAATGGGAGAGGTAAACTGCTAATTACTACGTGTAAATTCCCAGCTTTCTTTCAAAAATTGGCTTTAAGCTATGGATTCTGCACCCTTCTGATAGCTTCATAAGTTCACTTCCAGTGTTTAAGTAAAATGTTCAAGTTGGCTGCAATATAGAAGGATATATTTTATTTGGTTTTAAAAGATATACACATGAAATTACTTTCTGCTACTCTAAAATACATTTGAATATTAGGTAAGTCTTGATGTGTTAGGGGACTTGGGTGGCTCAGTCGGTTAAACATCTGACTTCTGATTTTAGCTCAGGTCATGATCTCAGGGTCCTGAGTTTGAGTCCTGTGTCTGGCTCTGTGCTCAGTGGGGAGTCTACTTGGGATTTTCCCTCCTTCACCCCACCCTCCCAGTTCTCTCTCTCTATCTCTCTCAAATAAATAAATTAAAAAAAAAAAAGTCTTGGTGTTTTAAATAACCAAATGTTTAACTTCCTTCTTTAAATTATTTTTATTTCTTTTTCTAAAAAAATGTAGGTGTAATGTTATTATTGCTAAAAATTATATCAAACATCTTTTTTGAGAAGTTTGCAAGGATATGGATAGTACTGGCTATGTAGATAACTTTTTAATTTTAATTGTTATTTTTTTCTCCATTGAAAAGAAGCACATTTTCTCCAGAAAATAAGGACAAAATTATAATAAATATAAGGTGGTTAAAATTTCCTATTGTTTCATTCATATAAGCCAAAAAGTTCTGTACTTAATCTGTGTGGGTGTGTTTGATAGTTTTGCGCCTAATATGAATTTCACTTTAATACTGAGAAAATTCTTATATTAGCTTCTGACACTGATCTTTCACCTGTCTCAAGAAGATCCACATGGAATGTTTATATATTCTTACCTTCTTACTACTGATTCTGTAGTTTATTGTAATTTTGTTGTATCTATTCTAAAAAGGTGGGAGAATCAATTACAGTACCTGATAAAAAGACCAGTATACAATAGGTACTCAATGAATGCTGTTAGTGGACATAATATTTAGTTGTACATTCTTTGTCAAAGAGAGATTAGCAGACATATGAAATACCAGCATTAAAACAGAAGTCTTTTGTGATTATTCAGGAGTGATTATCTACCTATTCATGTATATATCTACCCATCTATCTATTTGTCATCTATTTATCTCTCCATATATACATATGTAATGAGGTTATTCTGTAGACTTGGGGAGAGCAGAAACCAACAGGTCTAGGCCAAGTAGGCTCTTTTCATAGTGCTAGCAATCATAATTACTGATCTCTACATTTGTTTAGCCAGTTTCCACTACATAATCTGACTCTGGAAAAAAATCCAGTTGCTGGTCTGGAAGAGCAAGAGCAGTAACTGTGATTGTTATTCAGATGCCACTATATTTGTAGAACATTTGTGGGTTCAGAATACTATGATTTTGAAAAGGAGTTTTTTCATATTTTATATTACTGTCTTGTTGGCAAACTAAAAGTTGAAGCAAGTAAAACAGATATGGCTAGAGAGAATTAAATTGTAAAGTATTTCACTTTGCTTACTTAAAAAAAAAATTGAATCAGACCATCAAATGAGAGAACCTCATCTCTCTTCCCCAACCCACCCCCATCTCTATGCATATATTGTAAAGTTAATTAAATAGAATACACAAGAGAGAACTTAGTTCAGGTATTACTCAGGAAACAAAAGCTATAAAAATTAAAAGATGAGCTAGGAGGGTATGAAGAGAAAAAGACTGATGCTGGAGATTGGAATTCATATCATTATATACCTGAATTTATAGTAAACCTGACCATATCCTACTATGACATCATTCACTGAAATTCTCTTCTGGATATAAACAGCATGCTTTGAAAATGCAATTTAAAACTAACCAGATAAAAAATGATCCTTTAAATGATTTTCCCTCTAGGCTGTAAATTGACTTGGGAGCCATTCTATTTACCCAAATTCCAGGTTTAGACAAACACATTTTTCAGATTCTTCTGAGACATTCTGTCTTTCATGTCATTTACGAATCAGTGATTCAGAACATGTTTTTTGCTGTCTGCTGTGGCCATTGTCAGATGGTTCTAGGGTTCTAATCCTGCACCTCCACTCACCGATTACCAGATTTTGGTAAAGCTACTTATGTTTCTAAAAGGAGAAATAATCTTGTCAGAATTAAAAAGATGAATTGTGTAAATTGCTCAGTATAGGGTCTTACACCTGTTACTGGTCATGTTACTCCCTAATCAAAACCCTCTCCCAGCTCCTCAGTATCATCAGAAGGCTCAATATCTTTCGCGGGGCCAAAAGAGCACCTTCATGTTGGCCCTTTCTAACTCTCTTCCTTCAGTTCCCACCATTTCACCTTTTTGTCTCCTCACTGCAGCCACACCAAATTATTTTCTGTTCTTTAAATTTTTCATGCTATCTCAGGCCTCAGTGTTTTTGCTATTCTTTTACTACTCCTCTTTCAAGAATGAGCCCCATCTTCTCACCTTCCAACTGACCCCTTCATGACCCATTCATGTTAAACTAGGATTTCTTCTCTATGCTCTTAGAGCACCCTTTGCATATTTGTATGATAGTATATGTCACTAACCTTGTATTTTTTATTTAAATTTTCATTTTCTTCCCACAAATCTAGACTATGAATTATGTGAAGGCTGTTGGTCTTATTATTACTTTTTTAATCCCCAGAACCTCACACAGAGTATGGCACATATTAAGTGTCCTATACATTTTTGTTGGATGAATAAATATTATACTGGGTCATTGGTGAGCATGGGACCTTTTCTGATAAGGAATTTCAAAGTATGTATCTTTTATATAACAGAAAGAATTCTAGTCCTGAAAGTACAGTGAGTTGAAATTTAGAGTTAAACCAAATTAATTTTTTCATATTTAGATCAGAACTTTTTTTTTAATTAGACTAGGTTGTTCTCTAGAAGTCCCAGATAAACACAAATGACTTATCTAGATTTAGCCCTATAAATTTGTCTGAGAATATATTTTTGACTTAATGATGTAATACTCAAAAATGTCATACTTTTAAAAAAGATAAATTTCTTCATCTGTGAACGAAAGTAAGAGAAGTGAGATGCAGGGATGCGGTACACAGCCGGAACAACACAGTGACAGGACTCTTCCCAGGACCAAACTTTCCTTGAATTGCATCCTTTGCGTGAAGGCAAAGTCTTGACATGGGAGCAGGGGAGAAAGAGTCAGCAGGACATAGCAGGGATGGCACTTTGAATATTTTTATATTGTTCTTAATTATGGAGCTATGTTTTTTTGATAATTACACTCTACTACCAATAATTTCATCTCTAGCTTGAGAAGCCAATAGTCTCCTGCAGGATTATAAATGATCATCACTGATATTACACATCCAGGTTATAAGTGTTCTTTTTATTCATTAGTTTACTCTCTCTTCCTAAGCTGTGTGCCTTCTTAATTATGTTGGTACTCTTCCACTTTTTAGTGAGATATAGTTGCAATGAGGGCATTCTTATGAATTGATACTGTTCATCAATGTAAAAACGACAACACTCCTTCCATCACAGAATTTGAAATCCAAACAGCTTCATTTTGGGGGAGTGACAAACTAGAAGAATTGTGGCCTGTTTCATGATCTTACCATTAGCACTTTTTAATAATTCAAATGAAAGAACTTGGCATGATGGTGGAGTAGTTCAGAGCACAGGCCTTGGAAAAAGGTAGCCCTCAGTTTCAAATTTTAGCTTAGCTTCTTACTAGTTGCATATATCTGAACAAATAGCTCTATTTCTCTAGAATTCTCTTTTCTCATGAGTAAAATTAGAAAAATCATACTGGTATTATTGGATGTTGAAAGGTTTAAATGGAATAATATATATAAAATACATAATTTCTGGCACTTATTAGAAGCTCAATAAATGGTAGCTATTATTGTTATTTATAAAGAATTTTTATAATATATTTACTATTCTTGAATTCTTATATAAATATGGGTATTTTAGCAATGATGGGGACATATTTTTATTATAATTAGGTATTTGGACATTTTTCCATAGAGGAACATTGCAAAAGCCACCCGTATTATCTTTACAAAGTTAGCAGTAAGATAGATTTCTAAAAGCAAAAAAATGAATTCAATGGTAGAGCAGGATTCAGACTAAATAAGACATTTCGAAGGCTTTGTTACATGACATTGGAACACCTCACTCCCTTCGTCTCCCATTTTGATTTTCAACACGTCGAGGCTATGGAACTAATTTGAGTTTCTAATTAAGCCCATGTGTCTATATTTAAACTTATAATGTACATTTCAGTGGAGTTTTTCTCCTGACCACTGTTTTTTTTTTTTGATCTAACAAGCCAAAGCTGCACAATTTTGAACTAACTGCTAAAACCATTTGCTCATGGCTTTATTCCCTTCCAAGTTTTCATTAGTATCATATTATGATGCCAAGACTAGCAAGCAATTAGGCTAACACTGCCCATTGAGACTCTATGTTATAGCATGAGTGATGAATTCTGCATAAAGAGATGTATTTGGGCCACACTACAATTGTGGTAGAGTAAGGCATTTCATGGAGGTATTTAATGATAGCACCAAAACATTAACCTAAATGACTATATGAGTATTTACATGAACAGAATCCTGTTTGATGAGACTATTCACAACTGGGGACATTAGATTTTTAACTATCAGGTCAGATTGGAATAGTACTAAATTAACATCTTATTTTATATGTTTGTGTAAAACTTACTCTCATCTCCTGTTTCAAATTCAAACTTCTGACTGTAGCCACTGTATCCTGTTGCAGTCCTCACTCGGATATGAAATACATACTTGGTGGCCGGCTTGAGGCCTGTGATGATGACACTGGGTGCCTTGGACCTCGTGGAGGAGTAGGTGAGCTGCTCATGCTCCTGGGGATAGAGAAGAAGAGAAAGGAAATGAAGCAGAATTATTCCACTTTTTCCTAGAAACAGTCTCAAGTTAAGCTGAGGAATTATGCTCTGAATATAAAAAATATTGATTAAAGAGAAGTGTAAGCATGGTTTTCCAAAATTTAGCATTTAGTTATTTATCATTATGATGCATATGATATGGTCTTGATTCAGAAATTTAGTAAGAAAGATGATTATCTTATATAAACTTGCACTTAGGAGTTTTGGTGATTTGGATTTCTGATCCAACTCTAAGGAATGGTGGTGGCGTGAAAGCACGTTCACACAGAATGGCAGCTGCACCGGGAGCAAAATGTGCGCATCAGATCAGACCACACCAGCAGAGTGCAAGGCGCAAGGGTGGGAGAATTCAAGTACCCGCTACTCACTTCTACCCGCAGGTAGTGCCAAAATGCCGGCGCTATCCGTGGGTAGGCCTGTGGGTGAAAGGAAAAATAAATTAATTGTTTTTTAAAATTTGAAATAGTTTATCCTGAATCAATTGCTTTGTTCCAAAACTCAGTGATGCCACAGTAGTTAACAACTCAAGTTGAGTCCAACTGGAAACATAAAGCTATGAAAATTTTCCCTTAAGGGAGAACTGACTTCTCCAGATATCACAGTTTATTCTTTAAAGATGCACAAGTTACACAGTCATCGTGAGGTAGATTTTAAAACAGTCTGCCCGCCAAGGCACATCAAAGACCCAGAAAGGTATGAAAGACTTACCCCACCTGCAGAATCAGAGGTAGGGATGGAGGCTAGGTTCCCAGGCACCTGCAGTTAACTGCCAAACTACCTCTCCTCACTAACGGGAAGGGTTTACCACAGCTGACTGAATGATCCGGTCAGTCAGGGTCTTTCAAGGGGACTCTCTTGCCCACCAGCTCAAAACAGGATAGTTCATTTTACCCGCACATAAAAGAGACTGTCCACAATATGCTGGTCATGGAGGCAAATTAAATTTAATACTGTTTTTGTACAGGGTTACTGTTCAATTAACTTTATAATAATATTTTAATAGGGTATCTGGAAAAAAAAAACTGTATTTGTATGAGTAAGTCTTCTAAATTCGTAAGTCAAAGTAGACCATCAGGTCCTCAAGTTAATTCTCCACTATGCTAATAAATCTAACGATAGAAATTCTCAGGGAGGGAAGTGACTTTCAAGATCATTAATTGAATCACACATTTGATGCCTAAATTCTTTCTTTAATTTTTTTATTATTATTATTTTTAAAGATTTTATTTATTTAACAGAGAGAGACATAGCGAGAGCAGGAACACAAGCAGGGGGAGTGGGAGAGGGAGAAGCAGGCCTCCCGCTGAGCAGGGAGCCCGATGTGGGACTCGATCCCGGGACCCTGGGATCATGACCTGAGCCGAAGGCAGACGCTTAACGACTGAGCCACCCAGGTGCCCTGATGCCTAAATTCTATCTATAATATTCTCATCAAGGTTTCATTTAGCCTTTGCCTGAAAGTCTCTGCTGTTCAGGAGATCTTCCAGATTAACAAACGAAGTTATAAAAATCTACACATGTGTAGAATATGTCAAACTCCATTTATTTGCTGGGGATGCTTTAAGATTTGGAACTATGAAAATAATTTCCCTTAAGCTACTTTTGAGAAAAATATCCTATTCTTAAAGATCATTTTTAAATTTCATGGCCCTATTTGTCAGAACATTATATGCTACATTGTTCTTCTAAGTCTAGCTGAGGAATTGAATTTGCCATCTATACCCCAAATAGAACTATTTATTGAACACGAAATGAAAAGAAAAAATGTGTTAACAATAGCAACATTTTAACTAAAAAAGACAAAACTGACAAACTGCAGTTTATATTTATCTCTAAGTAATTTTGAGTTTAGGAAGTAAATAAATACCTAACTGCAGTTTATATTAGTCTCTAAGTAATTTTGAGTTTAGAAAGTAAATAAATACCTACCTAGCAAAAAATCCAAAGAAATTCTATAAAGTCATTGAGGGTAGTAATCAATTAAGTGCTAAAGGAAGGAGCTAAGATCAAGGACTTTACAATTAGGCAGCTTAACACCCATATTGCAGAGTGGAGAAAGAAATTGCTTGTGCACTATTAGAAGAGATGATATTGTTTCTGGTAGAAATTTGCAAAACTTTTTGGATTTTCAATCTCACATACAAGAGAATAGTCCACCTTCTGCAGAATTTCTTGCAGTGTAAGAGTTATGGTGTATTTTGAGTGGTAGTTCACAATATGAAATGATGACTGAGAAAAAAGTTTTAAAGCCCTGAAAAAATAAACTTCATCTTATCCTTAAAGGGAGAAGATACAGATTTCAAAAATCTGCTCTTAGAATGGCAGCACACCAGTGACACACTGTCTTTGTTGCTTCATAAAAATGTAGCTAAATAGTAATTTCTTACTCAGTAAAGTTACAGGGAGGAAAGGACACCTTTGCAAACAGCGCTTAGCATTTCTGCTGTTATATACAAAAGTGTAACTGTAGCTACTCCATCTCTGGAATACAAATCCTCAAGTAGGAAATGTGCTTACATGGTTCCTCAACCTAAATCACAGCAGTGCAGTGATGACTGTTGTCTCAACATCTTGCCACTTCTCAGCTTGCCAAAGAGGAGGACTCAGAAAACAGCACTCTTGAGGGTTTCCTCCTTCCAGTGTACAGCAGCCCTCTTTCCTGCTGTTTCCAAGCTCTTGGGAGGCCAAGTTAGCACTTACCCATTACAACCATAGGGCACTGTAGTCCCAGAACTTTGGCTAATTGCTTCTGCAATTAAGTAGCAGTCACCAAGGAGAGACCATCCTTTGCCACAGAACAATCTAGACCTCTCTATTCCTCCTCAAAGGCTGAATTCTGGACATGTTTGAGTGGGATATGTATGCAAGTTTTTCTGGAGATTGTACCACAGTGGAATTGCTGGTTTTACGACATGCATGTGTTCAATTTGCTAGGTAATCCATCCCGTTGTTAAATATGTTTTTCATCTTCACTAAATCCGTAGTGAAATCCCTTTAGCATTCTTAATTTTATTTAGTTTTGTATTTTTTTCTCTTGATCAAGCTTTCCAGAGGTTTGAAACAACTTTAGGCTTTATCTAATTGCATCTTTGTTTTCTATTATGTTTAATATCTGCTCTTACTATAAATTTTCTTTCTTCTTTCTAGTTTCTTTGTGTTAATTATGCAGTCTTCTAACTTCTTGCATTTCATGCTTAGCCATTAATTGTCAGTATATCTTTTTCAAATATACAAAGTAAGTCTGCAAGTTTCACTTTCAGTACTACAGTAAGTTTTCATATGGTGTATTATCAATCAGCTCTAAGTATTTACTAATTTCCAAAACTATATGATTTTTTAATTCTTTGTGGTAGACAGATCTAGGATTGTCACTTGTACAGTTGTATGGTTCAAGAAAAGTTGTCAGGTAGTAAATAAGTGGCATAAAGTGAAGCATAACCCCACTGGTTGCACTGAACTATCGATAAGATAGTGGATTCTCATTGCTGAGCATACAGGCAGTCTTTCCCGTTAATGTTTGCTGCTGGGAGTAAAACAGCTTGTTGCACCCTTTCTCCTTGGATGAGCATGAGTAATAGCACCAATTGTGAGAAAAAAAAATTAGTAATGATGTACTTTACTATAATGTTACGTATAGCATTTAAAAAATAAATATATATACAATTTCCCTTTTATATATTTGTATCTATATATATTTTTAAAATAGTTCAGAACCAAATAGTAAGAACATGAATCACTGTCAAACAGAATGTGCATGAACTGAACTCTAGAGATGTTGACCTCACCGTTCTCTTCCCATGTGTAGATCTTACAGCCTAGACACTGCTCATTCCCAGCTGCTGAGAATCAAGGCTTTTGGGGGAGTCTAGTCTTACTGTCACATCCAACCTTTCGTTTACCCTAACTACTGAATCTAGATTTATCTCTGTAGATGTCAACTCTTCATGGTAATTAAAAGGGATGTTCTTACCAGATTCTGGATCTTATTAGCATTTAATCGAAAAACTACAACTTAGTGAAAAGAAATAGGCTAAGGTGCCCAGTTCATACGGTTACATCTTTCTAAAATCAGTGCTAGCATAGCCTGTATCAACAAAAGGCAGCATGTAGAGAATTCTGGGTTGGAATTTTCTTGTCTTGGGCTTGGTCTTGGTTCTACTTACATTATGTATCTTGGTAAGTCACCTTGAAGAATTTGATTTACTCATACAGCAAATTCATTCATTCCAGAGACACCGAATGCCCACTATGTTTAAGGGGGATTCTAGGGCACTTGAACAGATGTACGTTACATAATCACCAAAGTTCTAACTAAGCAATTAAATTCTATAATTATTTTTATGTCAGAAATACAAGTCCCCTCTCTTCTACTGTGACTCATTCTCATCAGTCCTTATCTCACTCTTGGTTTACCACTCCCACCAGTGGAAGTAGATTCAATAGGCCCACAAACTGGTCATCATTTAGCTGGTTTGCTTTCTCTTAAAATCTTTGGGTCTAGGGAGACTTCGGTGAGATGTTTCCTCTTTGTTTGACTATTTTATTTTAAATTAATTGGGTTGTGTGTGATTAAAAATGTTGCAGACTTTTTTCTAAAAACATGTAGATCTAAAGATAGACCAGCAATCATAAGAGAACCATGATTTATGCAATGCTTTATAATACACATTCTTTATATAATACTCTTAATAATCTTGTGAAGCAAGAAGAACTGATAATATCTTTATTCTCATCTAACATACGATGAAACTGGTCAAGAAAGCATAAGTCACATAACTAAGTTAGTTTCCATTCAAGTTGTGCTTTTTCACTATGTCCAATTAAGGCAGATGTGTCCAGGGCAAATAGGCTTATAGATTAGACTTTGAGCCAAAGTCAGGTCTTTACATTCAGGGGGCTTATCACTCATCAAATCTTGCATGGAACATAAACTATTCTTGTTCAGGGCTGGGAATACAATTTATTTGATAAGGTTTGCGAGATCCTTCTAGAATTTTTGATGTATGAAGGTACCTGAATGGCTTTATTCACAGAACGGTACTAGGAGGACAGATTAAAGAACTGCTGGATTTTCTTTTATCCTTTCAAGTCATACCAACTGTAAAATGATCAGAAATAGGCCAGAAAATTAGCTGTGATTACTATCACAATCATTATTATTACTATTTACTACTATCATTATTATCTTAGCAATGTTTTAATTAAGTCAAAGGTAAAGTTCTTATTCTATTGGCTAGCAGACTGAAGCTATAGATTCCTAAGAAAATAAAACAGTATTGCAAGTGGATTTTAATGGCTCTGCTAGGAGTTGCCTAAGTCATTTTTTTTTTTACTTTTTTTTTATTATGTTATGTTAATCACCATACATTACATCATTAGTTTTTGATGTAGTGTTCCATGATTCATTGTTTGCGTATAACACCCAGTGCTCCATGCAGAATGTGCCCTCTTTAATACCCATCATCAGGCTAGCCCATCCCCCCACCCCCTCCCCTCTAGAACCCTCAGTTTGATTCTCAGAGTCCACAGTCTCTCATGGTTCATCTCCCCCTCAGATTCCCCCCCTTCATTTTTTCCCTCCTGCTATCTTCTTCTCCTTCTCCTTCTTCTTCTTTTTTTTAACATATACTGTATTATTTGTTTCAGAGGTACAGGTCTGTGATTCAACAGTCTTACACAATTCACAGCGCTCACCATAGCACATACCTTCCCCAATGTCTATCACCCAGTCACCCCATCCCTCCCACTCCCCGCCACTCCAGCAACCCTCAGTTTGTCTCCTGAGATTAAGAATTCCTCATATCAGTGAGGTCATATGATACATGTCTTTCTCTGATTGACTTATTTTGCTCAGCATAATACCCTCCAGTTCCATCCACATCTAAGTCATTTTTTAATCCCTTGTCTCTCTCCATTTCTGTGTCTGCCTTTCTCACCCTGCCTCTCAGTCCCAGATGCAAACACATACACACATTCATTAAACAATACATGATAGAAGCCTGTGGGAGACATCTCCACAATAATTTTAAAACTAAACAAATTAAAACCACATTTAGAACATGACTTATTATCTGCAGAAAGATATTTTTTTCTGAAAAAAATCAAGAACTGCATGGCCTAAAAACAAAGTTTGAATGGTTATCAAAGAATCTTGTTGCCTACACAATGATATTAGCAATTCTGAAAATATTTTACTTTATTAAAAGAAAGTTCTTCACATGATCTTAAGAAAAGAAAAGCTTGAGTACTAGATCTGCTTAGGGTGTAATGATTGCTTCCCGAAGGAGAGAGGCACTGATCTGGTGGATTTTATTTCATGTGTTCCTATTAAGAATGAGCCCTACATGGAGGCAGGTACTTATATATTATACCCTGGATGAAAGATTTCTTAAGATTTTTCATATCTTCACTTTGATGATGCAGTCTTCTGATTGCTGATGTGAATTCCCAAGTGCCATAGAAGTAGACATAAATGTATTTCTTTCTGGAAAGAAGAGGCTTCCATAAAATTAATGCATGGACATTCTGATTGCTTCTTCAATTTCTCTTTGGATTTAATTGAAATGAATCAATCTCTGAGAAAATTATCAACTCCTAATGCACTGCAGTTGCAGGACTTGCAAAATAGAGAATCAGATGAGCTGTGTGAACGCAGGAATTGAAGTTATAGCATGCCTGTAAAATAGGCATAATCATAAAAGAGCTCAGAGTACTAAAAACTCACCCATTTCTATTCTTTTATTAGTTGTCTTAATTCATCCCACTGAAGTGTTGATCTATTCTTTTTTAAGAGATCTTTTTTAAGAGATCTTAAAAAAAATTTTTTTAAGATTTTATTTATTTATTTGACACAGAGAGATTGAGAGCACAAGCTGGGGAAGCAGCAGTCAAGGAGAGAGGGAGAAGTAAACTGCGCTGAGCAGGGAGCCCGACTCGGGGCTCAATCCCAGGACCCTGAGATCATGACCTGAGCCAAAGGCAGATGCCTAACCAACTAAGCCACCCAGGCGCCCCTTAAGAGATCTTTAGAGAGAAAGAATCTTATTCTACTCTAGCCAAACCATAAGGTGTAGAGAAAAGTTCTTCCTAAAACATAACTTAATTATCTCACTGAAATCTGAAAGCAGTATTTTTTTCTTAATATGTGGGAACTGTCTCGTAATGATTGAACTAATAAACCATTACTTTCTATCTGCCATTTATGATTTTCTACCAAGAAATCCCTAGAGAATTAACTGAAAAGATTCGCAACTAATAAGTGAAGTCAGTTAGATAGCCAACATACAATTATCAGTGGCTTTCCTATATACTAGCAATGACCAATTAAAATTCTACTTTAAAATATTCCAGTTACTATATCAACAGAAATCTTACAATACTTGAGTATATGACAAAAAATTGTGCAAAACCTGAATGAATAAATCCATAACATTTTACTGTAGAGATCAAAAGGAAAATTCCTTACTTATCTTCTCTTATTACAATCTAAGACCTTTAGTAGCATATTGCATAATAGAAGTAAAAGCAGGAACTTTATTTTCCTTTGTTCTTTAATGGAATGGCTATTAATGTGCAACTGTTAAACATAATTACATCTGACTTAGGTTTTTGGTAACCAAAAACCAGTTGAGGACTTTTCTTTTTTCTTATACTGTAATTACATTTGTATTGTGTTTTTAAAATGTGAAATGAATTCTGAATGTTACAAAACAATTTATCTGAATTTTTCAAGTTCATTATATGTTTTTTCACCTTAATGCATATGCTTATGAAGAACTATCTTTGCATTCCTAAGATAAATTCTACTAGTTAATTCTTGTTCACAATATAGTATTATAATTTTTATTGCAATTTTGGATTCGATCTGATAATATTTCAACTAGAATATTTAAACCTATGTATATAGGTGATCTTGGCCTAGAGTTTTCTTATATTTTCCCATTTTTGTTATCAATTACTGGTTGTGATATTTGGATTAGATTGTATTTAGAGAATATATTATGAAACTTTCTCCTTATTAATGTTCTGGAATAATTTAACATGGGAATTATCTATTCCTTGAAAACTTAATTGAAATGGACCATTTTGGGAGAAGACATTAACCGTCTTTTAAAATTATTTTATCCTATATCGGATTGTCTTCTAGTTTAATTTTGGTAATTAAGAGAAAATTATCTACTAAATTTATGTTTTACATTTATTGTTGTAAATTTATATCTAGTCTTGTCCCATCATTAAAAATCTCTTCCATAAGTAACATTTTCCACCTTCTTGGCAAGCTTGTTTATTTAAGAACTTGGTTTTGATTTTTTAAAATCAAAGATGCTTTTATTGATTTAATTTAATTAATTTTTAAGAATCTTATACTTTCCACACTTTATTTTCCTGCATTGATCATATTACACAGGTTTGGGTGTATGTGTATCTCAATGTCTTTCATTTGAAAATAATTTATAATTTAAGTTTGTTACCCTTTAATAGGTGATATTTAAGATTATATTTTAAATTTTCAAATGCATAAATTTTGGGGGTGAGTTGGGGAGGTTTTTAAAAAATTTTTTATTTTGTTGCAGGATTTTCAAAGAATGATTCAAAGAATCATGGAATAATTTTATACAATCTGGTCCCTCCCTGTAGTTATTTCAGTGTGTGTCAATATATATCCCCAAGAAGACTGCAATTTCTTCAGACATGTGGTCTATATTTCCCTCAACAAAACAAAAACAAAAAAGCAAAGGAGGGCTGGATGCATAGTTAGGGTTTAATATACGTCTAGTGATTGATATCCATAGAGGAATACCTAAATCATTCAACACAGGGGGTATCTGGTATAGTTCTGCTCACATATCTTTGGGAACTGGATCCTGAAACTGTTGCTTCCAAGTAGGAGTGCAACAAGGGATGGCTTCTAGCTCACACTGATTCTCCTGTGAGCCGATCAAAGTTAACCCCACCAGTGGGGGAGATGGGACTGGTGCCCAACAAAGGTGATTGCCCCAGAGACATAAACAAGCTAGAATCATTATTCTCTTCTCACATTTATTGATATACATAAGACAGAGTTTTAATTGGGAAAAGAAGGGGTTAACAAGCTAGTTGGTAGGATATTCTACACCAGTGGGTAGGGTGTTCTGACATGTTTTCTTAGGTAAAAACTGGCCACTGCTATAACAAATTACTAATGATGCATAAGTAAGAAAAATGTAGAAGTCAGTATTCTAAGTACACAACTACTTTCTGACGGCACTTTTGGAGATGTATCATTTCACATACCACGGCTATAATTTACGACAATCAACTCTTGATTAGCCCCAGGGATCCAAAATAGGAGGTAACCCCAAATCACTTTGAAATGCATTCATGATTTTTTTCTTATATTCTTTCCAGTATGTATCACGTTTCACCTCCAATGAAACTTAAATGCATTCCTTGAACATTAAATGTTAAGCAATAGTAGGAGATGGCACAAATGTACACCTGATGATAGGAGAATATTGATCTGGAATTAAACATTCATAATTGATTATCAGAAAAGAGATAACTTATATGTAATAATTAACTGCTTGAAAGAGTGGTTAAATATACTGTTAGGAGAAATGGCTAAATTATTATTAAATTTAGAAAATACTGGTCCTAGGATGAGACCAATAGGATCCTAGTTGTAGCTAGTTCATCTATGAAGATTGGGAAGATTATATCACCTCAAAGGGTCAAGCTTGTTGTAAGGATAAAGCAAAATGATGTGTAAAACTTTTTTACAGGCTCCAGCAGATGTGTAGTATAGCACAATTTCTTTATTTTAGGACTATTACTGGTAGGTGGTACATTTAATCTGGGGCAATGATAGGCTTGTGCCTTAACGTAATTCTGCAGATGCTGATGAGAGGTCTTTTAAAAAAAAAATTGTGTGTGTTTTGTTTCCCTTTTAACCTTTATATTCCCATTGCTTAATGCAGTATGCCTAGAATATTATAGGCTCTCATATTAGCCAAATGATTGAATAGAGAAATTAATGAATTAATTGCTCTATAAGTTTAGATTTTAAATTCTGTCTATTGGCATAGCAATTTAAAATCAGTTTGCACAAATTAATGACAATTCAAATGAGAGATTAGAAAGCAAATTAATGACAATTCAAATGAGAGATGAGAAAAATTGTTTTGCAGGCTTATAGTACTTCCACAATCAAAATGCAATAATATTATATCAGTATAGCTGGCTTGGTTTTTTTTAGGAACATTGTGGAGAACATCCAAGATTCTACTTGCCAAAATATATTTTGCAAAATATATGCTTATGAAAAACTAAGATTTGTGTTGAAATAGCTGTTAATACATATCTCTTAATATTTATTCAGTTTTAACATTCCCATCTGTCTTCATGTAACCTACCTTCATACAGAAGGGATATAGGTTTTTCTTTTGTGCTCTATGACTCTATAAATATTTATAAGGGTGTTCAAGCAAAAATTAAATGTTTAAAGCTTGATAGCTGTCCCTGAAGAAAGTGCCTCCCACTCAAAAGTTCTTAATGATTTTCTTAAAAGTACAACATAGATAATTTTAAATTTGTAATTAATTCTTAATGTTTTTGATAATTTTGCATGAGTTTTAAAAACAAGTGTAAATTTTGTCATAGTAACACATATACAGATAGAAAAAGGAGGAAATACATGTAATAATAAAACATTAAAAAATCATATTTATTGGAGTATTGAAGGTTGGTAAAGTTATTTTATCTAAAAGGAGGAAATGAGAAGGAAAAATCATAATCATAAGAATATTTAAGGATTATACTTAGTTTAAACTAAACATTTTTAGAAAAATTTACAAATTCCCACTGAAGCCTGAAGTTTAGATCAAGTATTAAAACAGCTACCTAAAAGCTAGATAAAAACAACTTTGAAGATAAAATTAGGATAAGTTAGTAATAAATGCCAACTAGAGAGAAAAAAAAACACTAAATATCTTTGGAAACATTAATACACACATGTTGACTTCTTCAAATATAAATGGTATTCTAAATGTCAAAATGACTGTTTTCAAAGTTAAATTATTAGAACAATATGGCTGAATGGAGTGGTATAACCTAGAAAGGCAACTCATGTATGGTGCCTTGGTTAATTCTACCTAACTGTGCGATGTGGATTTAAAAAATAATAAAGCTAGAAAAGAGAATCTGTTTTTTAAAAAGCAAAAATATAAAGCAGTTTTTTCACAATAGTGCTAACTGAAATACCTAACAGGTAAGAAAAATAAAGGATAGCAGAAGACAAATCTTTGAAAATGAGATAACTAGAGCAAATGCAGGTGACTGGCCCCTAAAACTATCTCATGGTTGCTAGATTTTCCAATAGAATGGAAGCAAATAATAAGGAAGTTAAGATGGGTAGAATTTCACTAGAGTGAGAATGCTTGTAGAATAAGAAAAAAAAAAAACATTTTGTACAAAAGCCTCCACTGGAAACAGTATCATTTGTGAATATCAGGTAAAGTCTTACATTTGTCCAAATTGTCCACAAAACATGATATAAGGACTGCTTCTTGCATTGAAAAGAAAGCAGAAAGTCATTTAAACATACAAGCACGAGAATTCCTTAACATCATTTGGAATAAGAAACACTTTCTGCAGATTTATTTTTCATTTTTATGTTTTCCATTTAAATATGTTTTGTCACCATGGTGAAAGTTTATTTTTTTATATTTGTTTATGGTCTTAATTGTGATCTGATGACAAAATGTTCAAAATTAAAACAATCTGTTAAGATTGATCTACAAAGCTACAAAGCTTAATTTAAGTTTCAAGGAACATAGTCCCACCTCCCCCCAAAATTTTAAAGTTCCTTTAGAAGTGATATCATCTTGACTTGAAAAGTATCACATTATACTCTAAATAACTCAATATTCTCAGTTAATGATCCTACGCAGTCATTGATTTTGACTTTCCTCAGAGGACTAGTAATATTAAAATGTGCATCAAATGAATGCCTCAAGATTTATAATAAAATGTAAGTTTATCTAGATACTGTGATGGAAAACTAAGTAATATTTCATCCCTGAGAGAAAATAAGTAACATAATAGTAATAAACAGACTGCTGTTGTTGACAGTTTCCCACAGAACACACACATACACACAAACACCATTCTATTTCCAACGTGGGTATTTGAAACCAAAGGAACTTGTAACTGTCAATGACCACAGACAGTGTTAAATAAATGTAGAGGAATTGAAGGCAAAGCAAACTCATTTCCCGGTAACATTATTTTAATTTGTATCATTATCAAACAGTGGATACATTAAAATGGATATATATTATTTATTTACTCATATGCATAAACTAGTTTTGAAATCAAGTTAGAATGAGAGAAAACTACGTATGATGAAGCAGTAAGTTAAATTGAGGGTAAAAGGAAAAATAATCCCACCATAGTAAAGCAGTCACTGTTCTGTGGCCACAGATGTTGCCCATTTTAAATATGCATGCAGTTTGTAACTTGGGAGGGTTGGCAGTGTTAGTAATGGATGCTTTTTCCTTGGGCCAGCAGATATCTCCTTATTTCCAAGTTTGGATAATTTGATCTGTATAACTATTTTATTTGTAACGGATACACTGGCACAACACAATATATAGTCCAAATTCAAAGAACTGGAAAAACTTCTTTGTGGAAGTTTTCTCTCTTTTTTCTTTACTTTTATGAATTATTTTTTTCTTTTTGCTCTGCAATATTTTCAGATATAATTATTTAAATAGACTTTGAATTTTCAGCATTTCATACACATTCAAAATTAACAAATTTGCTTTGGCCCAGTACTGAAAACTATTTTTTTAAAGTTAGTATAATTTAGAAGCAAAGCATTTAATGTAATATTATGCAGGTCTAAAATCAAGTAGTATGGCAAATTAAGGATGGTTGCAAACTCCTTCACACCCCTCCCACTGAAGAGTCAGGATTCTGCCCCCTCCCCTTAAATCTGGTCTAGCCTGTGACTGATTTGACCAGTAAAGTAAAAGTGATAAACTGTCAGTTACTGGTTCAGCCTCTAAGGAAACTGGCCGTTTTCAACTTGGTCTTGGAACTTCATTGCAGTCTAGGAAGTAGGATTAGGCTGAGACTGCTGAACTTCATGGAATCCCAAGAAAACCATATGGAGGGCCCTTGGGGAGAGAAGTCATGAGGTGAGGGGAGAAAGAGAAAGAGGGAGTGCAAAGGAAGAGAGAGGATGAGGGAAGGGAGAGGTGATGATAAGGAGAGGATGATGCAAAGCCAGTCCCCAGGTGTTCCAGTCCCTAGCCTATTTTCTATCCTCTCAACTGAGGTTCCAGAAAGTGTGCAGCAGAGATGGGCTGGCCCTGTTGTATTTGGTTCAAATTCTAGATCCACAGATGCATGAGATATAATATTTACAGATTATTATTTTGAAGATTCTATCATAACATATAAAATTTACTCAACTTAAACATCCCAATTATCTGATTCTTTGGAAGGATTTATACATTTTTAGTCTGAAATGACAGGTTAAATTAGTCAAAACAAATCAACTGAAAGTATAAACAGAACATAATGCAGTTAAATTTTTTTTTCTTAATGTTAACACTTTGTTAGTACTTACTATGTGGCAGACTCTATAAGTACTCCCAATACTCAGAAAATCCTCAGAGCTACTCTATGAAGTAGGTTTTACAAACAACAAGACTTAGGGAGCCTGGATGGCTCAGATGGTTAAGCGTCTGCCTTCAGCTCAGGTCATGATCCCTGGGTCCTAGGATCGAGTCCCGCATCGGGCTCCCTGCTCCGCGGGGAGCCTGCTTCTCCCTCTGGCTCTCTCTCTCTCTCTGTCTCTCATGAATAAATAAATAAAATCTTTAAAAAAAACAAACAAAAAAACCAAATGACAAGACTTAAGAGAGAGGTTGTAAGTTGCCTAAGGTCACTAAGGAAGTTAGTGGGAAGGTGGGATTTGAATCCAGATTGTATAGCTCTGGATTCTGTATTATTACACTATGTAGCTTCCAATATTAAATATTGCAATACAGCCACAAATCACTAAGAATTTTATATATTAAGTATGCTAGATATTATATTCCCTTTTTATTAATATACTGACAAACATAAATGTAAAGAAAACAGTTAATCTAGATTCTATATATCATAAGTAATCTACAGTCCTAACCATAGTACATGAGCCTCTGAAATTCAAAGTACTTAGTCTAGCAAAGGTTGAGATAGATTACATTTTGTTACTGTTTTATGGCATTTATTACTCTCACATATTCACTCTCTCTACATAAGTCAAGAGGATCATTTGGAAGAATGAAAATGTTATTTCTTCTATCATAATTAAATTGTGTATCCAAGCTCACCTATGAAGGCAACCTAGAAAGAATTAGCCAAACTAATTTTTTTTATTTGTACTTTCATTTCAATTTCTTCATCATATGTTACAAATCAGAAGATGGAAGATTTTCTAGGTTTTAAATGGGGATTTCTAATTCTGTTATAGTCTCAACAGGATCTTTTATATATATATATATACATATATAGGATCTTCTATATTTACTGATAAACAGTGATCTTACTGATTAAAGCACTGGATTGGAATTTCTGTGACTCACAGGACAGATGACCTTCAGCATGTCATAATATTACTGAGCCACAGTATAATAAGATGAAAAAATGAGCATAAAAACCTCAGCTCTAGCCACTGCACAAATTCGTTGTGATGGATCAAATAAGAATGTATATGAAAGCGATTTCTAAACTGGGACATCCTTTTCAAATGTAATATAGAATGATTATTTTTGCTGTTGATGTTATTAAATAGATGTCCATGCAGTTTCTGGAAACATCTGTCTCTTAGAGTAGGACATTTTATTTTATTTTATTTTAAAGATTTTTATTTATTTATTTGAGAGAGAGAGAGTATGAGAGAGAGAGGGAGAGATCATGAGCAGGGAAGAGGAGCAGAGGGAGAAGCAGACTCCACTGAGCAGGGAGCCCGATGCAGGACTCAATCCCAGGTCCCCAGGGATCATGACCTGAGCCGAAAGCAGATCCTCAACCGACTGAGCCACCAGGGCGCCCAAGATATAATTTTAATAATGAAATATATTCTGAGTTAGTGGATGAAAATTGCTTTGGTTATTTAGTAAATTCATCACCCAGAACCACAGAAACTTTCATTTTTTAATTCAATGTCAATTAAGTTAGTAGGATAAGTCAGCAAAGTGCCCAGGTGTCTGATGCTGTAGGTGATTAGGTGTGCAGTTGAGACCTATATGTGAGAATAACACTAATGTCTACAGATTCCTTCAAATGACAGATCCTTTCTTAGAGTCAGTGACTTGGTCCTTAAGTCAGTTACTTGCGTCTGTGGACATGACCAGTTGGCTAGTTAATGTTGCCTTCACTGGTACAATGACACCAATCTGAGATTTAAAATAGTGATTTGAATGCAATAATCTTTGACTGTGACATGTTTCAGGAGCTAGGAGGGATTATACGTCTGCCAACTACCTTCATTTATCAGCCATGTTGTTGCTGGGCAGCAATAAAAGACCTTCATTACTATGCTAACCAAACATTGAACTAAGTCTATACATGGTCTTTTTGTTAAAATATGAAGTTGTTAAACATGCTAAGATAAAAACTGTTATGATACATAATTCACTAAATAGGAGGAAAATAACCAAGGAGTTGTTTATAACAGCAGTTGTAATAGCTAGACACATTCAGGCATAACTAAATTAGGACAGAAAGATTTCAATCAATCCACCTGCTGTGATATACCCATGAAATCACAAGAATCAAGGGACATATGGAAATAATGATTGCACTGATTGTCTTCTTTAAATGTCTTTGTGTGAAATAGAAGGATCAAACACAGGTTCTGGGAGCAATTTGCCTTTGCCAACTGAAACTTGGCCCAAAACAATTAATTTATGTTGCATTCAACCATGAAGAACTGTAGAATATTTCCTCAGCTAAAACTTTACATTTTCTCATTACAGACTTCTGATTTTCTATTACTAAAAGTTTAAGGAGGATCTAAATTAATTATAATACTTTTTTTTAGTCTGTGGAAATGTTGATATTTCTAATAGTATTTAAGTCACCAGTTTCTAATTAAAATATACAGCTATATAGGAATATAAACCTGTGTTTTTCAACATATATAAATTGAGACAACAAAATCTCAAGAATAAAAATCTAAACAAACTCAAATAGTATATAAAATTAACAACAAAGTTAAAACCATTAAAGAAAAGCAACTTTTCAGATATTAAAGCCCTTACAATAATCAAATTATTTTCTAATTTTCCATTTAGATACCCAAGTAAATGGACAGATTTCTATTTTTGTTTGTTCCCCTAAATAATCAGATTAGTATGGATTCTACAAGGTCACTGCAAATACATGATATTAAAACACAGCCAAATTCTGTAGCAACATAAATGTTTTTATGAGTAGCAGGTGTATTCTTTGAAAGACTGTAAAGCTATTAACAGCTCAGTAAGGAGTACATAATAATAGGCTGTTAACTCAACCTCCCTTACAAGAGTACCAAGGAAGGACATTTGAAACCATTAAGACAAATGCATTTTAAAAAGTATCCAGTATGAATGCTTTATGAAGAAAGGTTCATTTAAACGTTACATCATTAAAGTAATGAATGTAGTCTTTGATTTCAATATGTCTATCCAAAAGAGTTATTTAATTGCTCCAAGTAAATACACAATCATAATTTTGAAACCAAATATGTTCTAGTCTTGATAGGTACTTGAAAAATGAATTCTAAGATTATTTTTTTGCAAGTTCCAGAATTTGAGGTTTATTCCAACAAAAATTTATAATGCCTACTAGAGGTGTCTGCCACCTGAGAGTTTAATACACCTATTTTAATAAATGAATGAGTGATTTCCTAAGATATTTTATATATTGTTGACATTTTAGTTGCTCACTTTGTAAAAATTATTTGTGATTTAACTCTCATAAGGTCACCTCTAGGTAGATGATTAATTTGTCATATTTTATACAGCTGTAAACTATTTTATTTCTAAACTATTTCTATAAGTTTACTTATTGCTCCACATATATTTTTCTAATGCTCTGATAGTTTCCCACATTTGAATTCTAGAATTTCATCATATGGGATTCATAGCTTGATTAGCTAATATAATATTCTTATTAGGTCTTTGAATTATTTCCATTTTTAAAAAACAATTAGAATTGTGATGGTGGTATAATCTTTGTACAGAATGACCTTCCCAAAAATTGGTATGTTTTATCTTAAGGAGTTTTCTCCAGGTGGAAATAGTTGGGTCAAAATGTATGAGAAGTTTTATAGTTCTTTATGGATTTCTAGCTAGTGCTTTAGAAAAATTTAACTCTATTATAGTGCTAAAAAAAAGTCAAAGGAGTTTGGTTTTATTAGTTTATTGGAACTATTTTCATCCATAGAAATAAAAAAAATGAGGCTGTCAAAATGTTTCTGATTATAGGCTGTTTGTGAGGCATAGAATATTTTGTGATGCTCAATGAGTTATAACTAATTCATTGTTTTTTTCAGCAGTTTGAATTAAGAGTTTCATATTAAATTATTTAATTTGATTTAGCTATAGAACTATGTAATGTTTAAAATTTAATAAAAATAGAACAAAAATATTTACTTTTATTTTTTCTTCCTTAGAGCTCTCGATTCAAATTCATGCTTCAGTGAAATAAACAAAACTACACATCAGAAGAGCAGTTATTTAATAAAGATATTGGGAGTGATTTACTGTGGCAAGCATATTATTTTTCCAAAGCCCTCATTCTGAAAATAAAGAAAAAAAATTCAGAGGGAAAAAGGATACATACATCACTTTAAAATAATATTTTCTTGCTATAAAAGTCTGAATGAGCTAAAACAAACATTTGTGTTTTTATAATTTCTACACCTGGCAGCAATAAATTTTGATTTAAAATAGCATTTCCCAGAGGTTTTTCCATGAACAGTATTTCTAAGGAATATATGTCATTAAGGTAAATTTTTTTAAAAGTTCTATGATTGTGTAAGTTTGTGTCTTCTGGTGAGCAGATTACAAATCATTCCATCATCATTTCAAAATGAAGTTGAAGATATTTATGGACAGAAATACAAGTGTAGGTAAATGGGAAAGAGATCAATTAGACAAGGAGAGCTTTCAGAACACAGGCACAATGCAGGTCTGATTCCTCTGAAAAAAGAGGTGAAGAAACAGGACTGGGTAGAAAATGTCTCAGATGGCAGTGCAATTCTGAAAGTCTTGGCCAGGCATTTGGGAGCCCCAGAGAGAACATTGTCTGTTAGAAGAGTTCTGCATTTGTCAAGAAAGGCCTGCCTGGCATATCCTTGCTTAAAAAGTATTATCACATCTGTATGAGTGCATAAACACCACATTATTTAGTTTTGTAGGTCTTTGAAATTTCTACAAATATTGTTATACTGTATGTAGTCTTCTGAGACTGCATTATGTTTCTAAGTTTATCATACTGTGACATTACACTGTTCACACCATTCATTTGTACATTATGTTCAAGCATATTTATATATAGTATTCATTCATTTTCACTACTATACATTACTCATGTCCCACTATACTATAATTTAGTCCCTTTCTTGATGAAATTTATTTTTTTTTAAAGATTTTATTTATTCATTTGACAGAGAGAGAGACAGAGAGAGAGGGAACACAAGCAGGGGGAGTGGGAGAGGGAGAAGCAGGCTTCCCGCTAAGCAGGGAGCCCGATGCGGGGCTCGGTCCTGGGATCATGACCTGAGCCAAAGGCAGACGCTTAACGACTGAGCCACCCAGGCACCCCGAAATTGATTTTGTTAACAATGTTTCCTAAAACAAGAAAGGACTGTTGGTGGGAATGCAAACTGGTGCAGCCACTCTGGAAAACAGTGCGGAGAACCCTCAAAAAGCTAAAAAAAAATAAAAAATAAAAAAAAAATAGAACTATACTACCATCCAGTAATTGCACTACTATTTACCCCCAAAATACAAAAATACTAATTCGAAGGGATACACGCACCCCAACAGCATCATCTTTTATAGCAGCAGCATCTACAATAGTCTAATCATAGAAACAGCCAAGTGCTCATCGACTGATGAATGGATAAAGAAGATGTGATATATATATATGTATATATATACACACACACATACATACACACACAGCCAGGTGTTGTATGGAATTGTTGAATCACTATATTTTACACCAGAAACTAATATTACACTGTATATTAACTAACTCGAATTTATTTATTTATTTATTTATTTATTTATTTTTAAGATTTTTATTTATTTAGAGAAGGAGGAGCAGGAAAGGAGACTGAGAAGATGATATTGAGAGAGATAGTGATAGAGAGAGAGCATGAGAGGGGGAGAGTCAGAGGGAGAGGCAGACTCCCCGCTGAGCAGGGAGCCCGATGCGGGACTCGATCCAGGGACTCCAGGATCATGACCTGAGCCGAAGGCAGTCGCTTAACCGACTGAGCCACCCAGGCGCCCCTAACTAACTGGAATTTAAATAAAAATGTAAAAAAACCCAACCAACAAAAAAAAATGTTTCCTTAAACATTCTAGGATATTTTCTTAATCACACATGTAGATTTTTACAGTATATACGTAGCAGTAAAACTGCTGAGTCATTGGATATGAAAATATAGAAATTCATAAAATTATTACCCCAAATGATTTATCAATCTACACCCATTCTAATAGCATAAGAGTTCCTATTGTTCCACATCATCTTCAATTCTTAAAAATAGCAGATTTCTTAATTTTGCTAATCTAGTGTGTATAAAATGTTATGTCATTGTGGTTTCAATTCACATTTTCTTTATTATTAATGAAACTGAGCATATTTTTTATATAGTTTGATTTTTTACTCAAAATATCCATTTTATTTATTTATTTAGTTTCAAGTTTTATAGGTTGATATTTTTTATTACCCTGTACTTTTTCTTATTGTTTTATAGGATTTCTTTATGTATTTTTTTAAGTAGGCTCCATGCCCAGTGTGGAGCTCAATGTGGGGCTTGAACTCACGACCCTGAGATCAAGACCTGAGCTGAGATCAAGAGTCAGATGCCCAACTGACTGAGCCACCCAGGCGCCCCTAATTGTCCCTCTTTTATTTTCATTGCCACATTAATTTTAGCATCAGTTTGTCAATTTCTACAAAAAGACATGTGAAAGTTTTTGTTAGAATTCAATTGAGTCTACATATCATTTGAGGGAAAAATGACCTTTCTATGACAGTCTCGCTGATCCATGAATGCAGACTCTCCATTTACTTGAGTGTTTTTAAATGTCTTTCTATAAAGTCTTACAATTGTTTTGCATATATTGAGATATGTTTTAGGTTTATCCCCAAATATTTCACAGATTATGTTGCTATTACAAATGTAATTTTTTTGAAAATTATGTTTGCTGTTTGCTGCTGGTATGTAGAAATGCAATTGAAATTTTATAGTCAGCCACCGTGATACAGTCTAATTATTTAAACAACTTGTATATAAATTTGGTGAAAATTTCTTTGTAGAAAGTCATATCTGAGATAATGTGAGTTTTCCTTTTACAACTCATATCATTATGTTATATTATTTATTTTTATCTAATTGAAATGGCTAGAACCTATAATATTTAGTAGAAACAATGATAATAGGCATTTTTGTATAGTTCCTGTTTTTAGGAGATTTACTTTAATATTTCCTCCCTAAGAAGGATATTTTCTTGGTTTTAATTACCTTAAGGAAGTTATCTTATGTTCCTAGTTTTCTAAGAATTACCCTCAAGAATAAGTATTAGATATCAAATGCCTTTTCTGCATCTATTGAGAACTTCCCCCTTTATTAACAGAAATTATATTTATAAATTATTTTCTGTTAAAACCTTCATGCATTATTGAAATAAATCTACTTTTTTTGTTCATTTGTTTGCTTTTTTTATAATCAGCTTGATTTTTTGGCTAATATTTAGTTTAGAATTTTGTAATTATGTTTCTGAGATTGGCCTGTAATTATTTCTCCTGCGGTTCTCTTTCAGTTAGGGTTATTCTGGTCATATAGAATGTGCTTCACAGAATTCCCTCTTTTTTCCTGTTCTTTGGAAGTGTTTGCATATGTTTGGAATGATGTATTCCTTGAAAGTTTGGTAAAATGAGTTCTAAAACTATTTAAACCAGAAGATCTGAATTTTTTTAAAAAAATATTTTATTTAGTTATTTGATAGAGAGAACAAGAGAGCAAAAGCAGGGGGAACAATAGAGGGAGAGGGAGAAGCAGGTTCCCCACTGAGCAGGGAGCCTAATGCGGGGCTCCATCCCATGACCCCGAGATCGTGACCTCAGCTGAAGGCAGCCGCTTAACCGAAAGAGCCACCCAGGTGTCCCAGAAGCTCTGAATTTTAAAGCAATTTTATCCACTGATTCAAAGTATTAGTTAAATAACTATTAAACCCATTAAATAGTTAAATAACTATTCAAGTTATTGACTTCAATTATATTTAGTAAATAATATTTTTATGCAACTTTTGCTTAGTTTATACAAGTTTTCACATTTATTCGTATAAAGTTGATCTGGGTTAACTCATTATCTTTTCAATCCCTATAATATTTGTTATTTTATCCCCACTACTATTCTCATTAATTTTTAGTTTATTTCTTTTACTTTGATCAGTCTATCTCAAGTTTTATATAACTGACTCATCACTTCAACTTTTGGTTTTGTTGATCTTCTCTTTTGTATCTTTTTTTTTTTTTGGTATTTTCCTATTCCTTCTTTCCACTTTCCCTGGGCTTATCCCTTTTTTTTTCTTCTGCTAAATTCATAAGTAGAATACTTAGCTCATTAATTTTCAGAATTTATTACTTTATAATATAGACACTTGTTATGAATTTCCATTTCTGAACTGCTTATACAATTTTGTTATGTAGTATTTTTATTACCATTCCATTAGAAGTACTTTAATTTCCTTTATCATTTCTTCTTTGACCCATGAATGCTATCTTTACCCAATATTTGAGTTCCTTCTCAAAATATTATTTTATACATGCAATGTTTGTTCAGATTTATGTGTATATTTACTATTTAATTTATTCATTTTTGGCTTCTTATATTCTCCTTTTGGAATAATTTTCCTTCTTACTAAAGCCATCCTTCAGGAGTTCCTACATGGTAGGTCTTTTGATGACAAACTCTGTTTATCTCTAAATGTCTTTATTTTATCCTTGTTCACAGATGATTCTGGGTTGATGAATGGTCTCTATCAAAAATTTGAAGGTAATATTCTTCAATCTTCTGCCTTCTGTTGTGCTAGAAGTCTGCTTTAATTCTAATTGTCATTCCTTTGTCAACAGAATGACAAGTAAGTCTCTAATTTAAAAATTGTCCTCTTTGTCTATTTCTTTATATTCTGCATTTCTACTAAAAAGTTTCTAACTCTAACATGAGTTATTTTTCCTATTTTAAATATGTTATACTTTGTGGATTCATTGGTTCTAGAAAATTTATAGTCGTTATGCATGTAAGTATTGCATGCTCTCCATTCCTTTTGTTTTTTCTTTCTTAGAATCCAGTTTAGTGTATATTTGATTTTGTTATTCTATTTTTCACAACTCTTTATTCTTCTTTTATAAAATTTCCTTTAACTTGTCTCTCTGGGCTGAGTTCTGGGCAACATTTTCAGATATATCTTCAAGTTTACTAAATGTCTCCTCTTATTATTGCTTATAATATATGTATACATACATTTTATATATGTATACATATATACATATGCACCTTATATACATAGACATATATATAATTTATATATAAATGAATAAATGTTTAATCCATTGGTTGCATGTCTTCTTACAATAATCACATATTTTCATTTTATAAGTTCCTTTTTCTCCTAATCTGCCTATTCTTCTCGTCTCTCTCTCATTTTCATGATTGCATTTGCTTTTTTTTTTTTAACATTCTATATATAACTGTTCTATGTATGATTCTTTAACCTATTTAGTCCATGGGATTCTAAATCTGTCGCTGACTGTTTCTGATGACTCATTCATGTCTTCTTGCTTTCTCTTGTGCTTGGTGTTCTTTGATTATGATATTATTGCCTCATCATAATCTGTGGTGTCATTGAGTCCTACATTTTCTCCAGAGAGGATTTACTTGTATGTCTGTGAGTAGCAGGGGGCTGCTGATGAAATGGTGCCACTTCAATTTTCCTTGAGCATCTTGGCTCAGCACAGGAAACCCAGGATGAGTCCTCCCTCCTAGCTGGTGGCCTAATACTCTAATTTTTATAATGGTGCTTTCAGAAACTGAGAAATCTGCTCTCTGAGAAAGCCCATCATACCAGACTGACAGTGTGTTTCTCCTCCACTCTCAGATTATTATTATTTTGGACAGGCAAAACAAATACTTGAATTTTTTCTTTAGCTTTTGTGAGACCAAAATAACCATCGAGAGTAGGCTTTATATATACCTATTTATTTTGCCAAGGAAGAGTCTTTAGGAATACCTTAGTCTGCCATCATTCTAGAAAAAATCTAGTAAGTCACTTTCTCCCAAGACTAAGTGACATAGAGCCTTTTTTCAATAGAAACCCCAAAAACATAGGAGAAGAGAAAGTGGAAGTTTAGGAGTAACAAATCATTCATTCATACAATCACCTATTTCTCAATTTTTATTGAATTATTACATTATATCTGGCCAAGTAATAAATGCTGGAGATGCAAAGCTGCACCACACATGATTTTAAGATGACTCACAATCTAGCATGTGAGGACAAGCACGGTCACAGAAAGGTCTGCAGTAACTTGCAATTCCCTTCTGTCCCTGCAAAAATCTTCTTTACTTTTCAACTGACACATATGTTTAAAATGAAATAAAATTGGAATGAAGGATATACAGGAACTATAATTGTTTTTAAGATACACATCTGATCAAAGATCTACATCTTCTGAAATATTTTCTACTTTGAAACAATGCAATATTTTGCTTAGATTCATCCCAAACTAAATATTTTGGGAAATATAATTTATGAATCAAATGTACTATTGTGATTGCAAACATTTTAAAGAAAGACATTTATAAACACCTTTCTTGATTTGGACATTTAAAAAGGCAATTAAGTGGATGAGAGGTATAATATTAATTAATTTCCTGAGTGATGGATTGGGTAAAAATAATTGAAAGTTTAATGAAAGACATAAAGATATTCTATAATTGTGAAAGACATGACATTTCTAATGACAGTTAATTATATCTTAAGCATATTTAACCAAATATAATAAAGCACTACTTAAAATATTTAATATCATCCTTAACCTGAATCTGCGGTGCTAAATAGCATCACATGTCAATGTTCGATAGATATTTGTTGAATGAGGGAAGGAAGGTAGAAAGAAAGGAAGAAGAGGGCGGGGGGCTTCTGCACTGTTGCAGCCTGTCTCCTATTCCGCCTTACTGTATTCAAGCTCAGTACATTATCTCTTCCTTGAACCTGACAACTTCTTGGGTTTCTTTTCATTCCTGGGTTTTCACAAAAGTGTTCTCTTTGCCTAGAAGGCTTTTGTCTTCCCATTTTGCCACAGTTGTTAATATTAAATGTCTCCCCATTGTGGGCTGGTACCTAAGCCAAAAATGAAAATATTTTATCTCTTTAATTATTTAAAATTGTATCCACAAAGGATTTTTATTACAGAAATTCACTTAACTCTAAATTCTAATGTAACTTTGGTTGCAAAAGAGTCTTGGATTTAATGTTCAGGGTACAGCATGGTGTGAAAGAAGAAATTCTGGATTTGCTGTTAGGTAGCAAAAATGTGTAGCTCAGGGGCATAAAATATATTTTAGTTTCTTCTTTCCATTTCTATCTTTGTTCTTTGCTTTGTCCTATATTAAAACAAAATATTAATACAAGGTAAAATGTTCATTTGTAAGAATAAAAAAGGAGTGGGCATTTTTTTTTTACAGATTTTATTTATTTATTTGAGAGAGAGAGAATGAGAGACAGAGAGCACGAGAGGGAGGAGGGTCAGAGGGAGAAGCAGACCCCCCGCTGAGCAGGGAGCCCGATGTGGGACTCGATCCCGGGACTCCAGGATCATGACCTGAGCTGAAGGCAGTCGCTTAACCAACTGAGCCACCCAGGTGCCCCAGGGAGTGGGTATTTTTGATTTCTATATTCTGCAGATTACAATACTTGGGCCAAAAATTGGGTTCACAAGTTCTGGCAATTAAGTGAAATTGAGAAATATATTTTATTTTTGGCAATAAACTATATAACACTGAAGTTAGAAAATTATATTTTTCCTCAAGTATTACTCAAGTAGAAAAATACAAGTGCTTTTAAAAATAAAGGCTATTGAATAAATCAGTAGACAATAATGTCAACCAATGTTGTTTTGAAGGCAGAATATGGGCTTATATATTGCATTGCAGATACTTTGTTTCTGATCATCTAATTTAACAAAGGATAGAGATCAGAGACTGTATATGAATGTGTTTTGAAATGTCTTTTTGTGGTCTACTACAAATAAACACCTTAAATGAATTTCCTACAAGTCCCAGATCTTACTCAACCGAAAGACCACATCCTCAATAAGTTCATCTAATAAAACAAACAAACAAAAAATACTTCCTGTCTATAGCCTTTGTCAAAAAACATGGTAGGGTTTGTAATTAAAAGATGTGTATGATCAAGTGGGTGACCATTACAGAGGAATGAGTTCAAGTTTCTTTGGCCCTTTTACAAAGACATATCCTGATCTCAACATGTATCATGCCTGGGATATATTTTATATCATTTTATACAGTTTGTCTTATTTCAAATTGTGCCTTCAGCTTTATTTTCTTCTAGAAAATTTTATGAACTTCAAGGTGTCAAAGAATAGACAAGACAGAATTACATACAACACACCAGTCACATCGGGAGATTAATTAATATTGGATGATGGTAATGGGACACTCTGGGCTGATGCTGAGGGAAGTAGAATGTGACTAGTTAAAAACAAAGGAGTTGATAAACACTGACACACACAAAAAAACAGGTTTTCCTTAGATTACAGATAACTACTCCTAATGACTATTTTAACTATTTTTTCCTGTAACTTTTCAGTGACAGTAACATCATCATACATTGTTTGCTTCATTTTATGAGAACCGATGTTCGCATGACAAGCAGTGTTAATTGGAGAGGGTTCTGAGTCACCTTTTTTAGAGCAAAGCCACCTGGCTTACTGCTTTCCCCAGAGTGACTCTTCTGTTCTGCAAGAAAGACAATCAGGAAATGCTCTCCAGGCCATTTTAATATGAAATACCAAAGCTTAGAAATCCCCTGTAAATAATTGAAGGCAACCATTAGGAGTAGAGCCAACCATTCTTTTAATGGAGAGGTCATGAGGGACAATACGCAGAGAACCTCTCTGAAAAGTCCAAGGAACATTCGGTGGTTTATAATTGATTTTTCTGGGCAGATTTCCTTTTTTCAAATAGTAATTATATCAGTGTCATTAATAATGGCTGTTGCAAGGGGCCTTGCTTTATTCTCCAAGGAAAAAATTATATCTGGTCAGAGAAGCCTCATAATTATTTCTACTTATTTGAAGCAGATAACAGACTTAGGTTTTTTTCCCTCTCATTTGAGATTCTAAGACACTTAAGCTTTCCCCTGAGGAATCAGGATAATAATAGCAGAGCCAGGAAATGAAGCAGCTTACTACACATTGCTTACTATGCGGGGATAAGCTAAGAGTTTTGCTGTAATAGTTTAACTTCCAGAGCACTTTTGTAGTAATTATTTTTTTTTCTAAATTTTAAAGGTCTGATGCATTTCTTGAGGATGTTAAGTATCTTTCTAAATTAAGAAAGTAAGGCATTTTCTCAAATAAAATTTCTTTGTGAAGAGATGTACTGATTAACAATTAGAAAAGAGCCAAATATCAGAGTTTAGAGGATTGGCTGAAGCAGAGAAATGCTGTTTTTAGCCTTGCCTTTATTAAGATATTTATTTGAATATATCAGGTAATACAAATCTTGGGAAATGACCTTTCTTGATTTAATTTTTTATTTACACAAACACACATACACACACACGTACAAACACACACACACATACACACGCATACAAACACCATTATTCATGCAGCTTTTTTGTCCAGTTTTTTCCATACTATGAGTGGATCTATTAATCTTCCTATGGCTTCTTATAAAACTATGTGGCACCGCACTTGATATATTTTTTGATATTTTAATTAATACTTATTTGGGAAAAAGTTCAATTTTTTTTTTAATGACCTGAGAAGGTACTGTGTTGGTTCATAAAATCAAGTTTAGAAATCTCTTTCATAAACTAAATTTTTAGTTATTTACAAAACATTAACTACTTTCCTGTATATCTTTACTATCCAGGAGTATTTATATAGTGAGAGAAAACTTCTGTTGTTTCTAAGGGCAGCCTTATCCTTTTGTAAGGCCAGGGGAATTGTGCTTTCATGGGATCTGGTCTACTTGAACTATCAGAAATTGTTAAGGTCTTGCAAGAGTCAAAGCACCATATATCCTTATTTATAGCTGAATATAAGGCCAAAGGTATAAGTTTTTCTGCTTAAGCTTCATCATGAGGATTAAGAATGGGTTTGTTTACTTGGAAATGTAGTTAGGTTTTTTATTTTACTTTTATTTTAGAGATAAAAAAATAACTACATGGGGTATTTAAATGACATGACTAACTTATTTGAAAAAAAAAGAGATCTGTTATATGTATGAAGTTGGGCTTTTATATGTTTAATTTTGGACAGCATAGTATAATCTTCTAAGAAAATTTTAAAAAATGAAATGGCCATATCATTGATCTAGAGTATGTTTTAAGTAATTAATTAATTAATTAATTATTTTCCTTGATAATCTTTTTCATAATTTTCATGGTTGTTCTTATTTTATTTTATTTTATTTTATTATGTTATGTTAATCACCATACATCACATCATTAGTTTTTGATGTAGTGTTCCGTGATTCATTGTTTGCATATAACACCCAGGACTCCATTCAGTACGTGACCTCTTTAATACCCATCACCATGCTAACTCATCCCCCACCCCTCTCCCCTCTAGAACCCTCAGTTTGTTTCTCAGAGTCCACAGTCTCTCATGGTTTATTTCCCCCTCCAAATCCACCCCCCAAAGACATGGTGTTTCAGAATAGTTACATAGCATTTCTTCACAGACAATTTTCTGTTGAAGCCAAATTAAAGCACCACAGATCCTTCCAAGAAGACCGATACAGTGGCCAACTTCTAAGATTCACCCTAACAATCCCCCTCTTCTAGTGTTTATACCATTATGCACTCCCCTCCCATATTTTACCAGGGTTGGTCTGTATGACCAATAGAATATGACAGAGGAGATAGTAACTGCTAAAATTAGATTATAAAAGATATTGCCTCTTTTTTACATGTGATCAAGCCCACCTGATGAGCAGCTGAAGTTTCCTCTCACATGAATGAGCTTGAGGAAAGTTTCCCTAGCCTCTGTTTCAGCTGACTGCAGCCCAAAATAGCTTGACTACAACCCCATGGAAGACCTTGAGCCAGAACCATGCAGCTGAGCCACTCCTGGATTTCTGATTCTTGGATACTTTGTGGATCCAATAATGAATACATATTCATTATTGTAAGCTGCTAAGCATTTAGGTAATTTGTTATATAGTAACAGAAAACTAATACAGTTGATCTTTAGATGAGGTTAATGTTCAGTATCTTTTCCTACAAGGGTAGCCTATTAAATAACATCTTCCAAATGGTGGTGCTTTCTGAAACAATATGGAATATTAGAAGAGAGCTGGCCTTGCATTCAGGATACCTGTATTGTGGTCTTGGATGTCACAGAAGCCACAGTTATTCTGGGTCTAGCATGCTAATATACGTCAAAGTTAGATTAAATTTGCCCTAATGACCATTCATATTTTTAAATTCTATAATTCTAAGAGGATTTTTATGCTTTCAGTTTGGAAATCCCTTTGCAAATGAAATCTTTATTTACCATAATATTGCCTACTTTTTGATATATACCTATTTTCATAAGTGATTAATAAAAAGAGAAGACGCTATTGCAAGGATGGTAGATGAGGTAAAGAGAATGTTTGGTTGCCACGTATCCTCTGCATAATCTACTTTGGCCTTTACGGAGTAAGAAGAAAGACAAAGAAGAAATGAGAACCATGAGGGAAGACATGAAAAGGTAGACACGTTAGAGTAATTTACCCCAACTAGATAGTAGAAATAATAAAATCTGCCAAAATAAGTAGAATATCATGTTTAAAGGATAGTTCTCATATATAAAAAACTTGCCTTAAACAGAAGAGCAAGAATCCTGTATCAAAATATAGCTTAAGTTGTCATTAACTTATTTAATATATATTTGGAAAGCATAATCATAATACAACTATTTTTCTATGTTTCTGGCCATACTACTATACATTTATATCTAATTTGTAAGACAAAAATTTATGTTTCTTATTTAATGTCAAATGTTTTACAGTTCAAGAAGTATGTAAATTCACGTGTTAAGAAACTGATTTTGTCGGGCACCTGGGTGGCTCAGTTGTTAAGCGTCTGCCTTCGGCTCAGGTCATAATCCCAGGGTCCTGGGATCAAGCCCCACTTCGGGCTCCCTGCTCAGCGGGAAGCCTGCTTCTCCCTCTCCCACTCCCCCTGCTTGTGTTCCCTCTCTCACTGTGTCTCTCTCTGTCAAATAAATAAATAAAATCTTAAAAAAAAAAAAGAAACTGATTTTGTGATTTCCAAATTAAAATGTTATCATATGCTTATACTAAAACTTCTTCAGTGACAATACAATAATATTATGGGATAGTATCAACTGGTTAACATTAATGTGGATGATATTTTTTAAATGTAGGAACTGGTTCTGCTCTGTAGTTTACTACATAGTGTAATAGCTACAGTCTTTATACCTGTTTGGCTCATTACCATATCATCTATAGAACAGAATAATCCTTTTGGTGCTGTTTGGATAAGATGTCATTCTGTTTGGGTAACAAATATTTAAAGGATCTTAGTGCAGGGACTGAAGCCATTTAAAACCCAAACTTGTACTAATATTTTAACTAATACCAATTTTAGTATGGTAAATGTATTGAATGCCTATTCTTTCCAAGTTTATATTTATATAAATATTTATATTTAAAAGTATTGTTTAGGGGCGCCTGGGTGGCTCAGTCCTTAAGCGTCTGCCTTCGGCTCAGGTCATAATCCCAGGGTCCTGGGATCGAGCCCCGCATCGGGCTCCCTGCTCCGCGGGAAGCCTGTTTCTCCCTCTCCCTCTCCCCCTGCTTGTGATCCTGCTCTCACTGTGTCTCTCTCTGTCAAATAAATAAATAAAATCTTAAAAAAAAAAAGTATTGTTTAATCTATTCTTCATAATAGCTTATTTGGTTGTTATCATTTCTCTCCTAACAGATGAGGAAATTCAAGTTTAGGGAAATAATAATTGCTATGGTCATTCAGTTAATTAGTGTCAAAACCTGAATTCTAGCACAGGTCTGTCAAAATCCACTATGACTAGAGTATTACTTCCTTTGATTGTCAAGGAGCTGAAAGGGAGTTTTAAAAGAATATCATAAGGCCATTTTCAATTTGGCTGAGGGAAATTGAGAAGTTTAAGGGCTTGTCCAAGGTCTGCAACTAGTTAGAGGCAGAGTTGATAGAACTACCCCGTTCAGTTTCATTTCAATTGCTTTATGATTTTAAATTATAGTACACTTTTGTTCTTACGGGTCAAATATTTTATTTCACAAATATCAGGATGAAGTGACCAAAGAGACACCAAAAATTAAATAAGGAATAGAAGAAAAATAAAATAAACAATACTTTAGTCACTTTTAATGTTTTATCAATAGCTAAATATATTTTTATTACAGTTTCTTACTAAGTGGCCAGTTGGAGGCTAAAATCTAAGCTGTATTCCAGAAGTAGGTAAGTGTCTCTCCTTAGCCAACAGCTAATTAACGTGTCTTGAAATGAGTTAGTATAGGTAGTGTATTCAGTAAATGTTAGTATTATTTTTGTTTTGTTTTTTTTCATAATCTAATTTAGTTATTAACTCCAAGACTTTGTTCTCTACCTTTAGTCAAGATTGTAAAATTAGTTTCAAGAATCAGAAATGTGCAAACATTTTACCTTCCAACTCCTTTTTATTTTTCTAATTTATCCAACTGAAATCAAAAGTTGGTCTTGCAGTAAATAAAGGCTGGTTTCCTAACTCTGGATACACTACAAATCTTGAACGTTAGACTTCCCCTCTGGCAGTAAAAAATCTGCAAATCAAGTCAGGCAGCAGAGGCACAGAGCAACTCATGTATTTCTTATGGAAAATTTTTATAAAAAGGTTGAATTTTCTTTATAATATTACAATATTTTGAAATCTACAGAGCCTAATAAAAATGGTGCTTAAAAATGCACAGTTTATAGGGAGGTGGGGAATGGGTTGGCCTGGTGATGGGTATTAAAGAGGGCACGTATTGAATGGAGCACTGGGTGTTATACACAAACAATGAATCATGGAACACTACATCAAAAACTAATGATGTAATGTATGGTGATTAACATATCATAATAAAAAAAAAAAAAACATGGGGCGCCTGGGTGGCTCAGTCGTTAAGCGTCTGCCTTCGGCTCAGGTCATGATCCCAGGGTCCTGGGATCGAGCCCCGCATCGGGCTCCCTGCTCGGCAGGAAGCCTGCTTCTCCCTCTCCCACTCCCCCTGCTTGTGTTCCCTCTCTCGCTGTGTCTCTCTCTGTCAAATAAATAAATAAAATCTTTAAAAAAAATTAAAAAAATTAAAAAAATAAAAAAATAAAAAAACTAATGATGTAATGTATGGTGATTAACATAACATAATAAAATAAAATTTTAAAAAATGCACGGTTTAAAAACACATACACACCTTCCACAAGAGTATTTATTGAAGTAAGCTATTTTTGAGAGGAAAGCCCCCCCAGTTCCTGATTGGCTACCAAGAAAAGTTACTATTCTGCCTTACCCTCTGAATGGTCCATATTTCCTCTAGAAGTCGCCCTAAATAAATCCCTCAAGGAAGACGGAGCCAAACAATGCATTCTGTAAATTGCTACCCCATCTTTTATGGGAAATAGCTCAAGATAACTTCACATGATCCTTCATATAATTACAGGTTTCAAAATCTTCAGAAGAAATAAATGCGTCTATGTTCAATGGGTAGATTTTCTTATTACGTGCTGGATGAAAGAGAGTAGCAGTAGAGTATCAGAAGAGAAAGGGTAAATTTATGAATTGGTAATTATGTTTGTACTTCTGGTCCCACACTGTAATTGTTTAAAGAACAGGCAAAAAATATGGTTGTATTTCCTTAACTGCATTTAAAATAAGCAAATCTTACATTCCTCCCCAGGGAATATGATTCAGTCAACATTTTAATAAGGCCAGTGATCAAGGAAAAACTTGCTAAGGGTTAGATAACACAATATAATTGCAGCTCTTAGCTTGCAATTTATATTAGAAAATCTGGCAAGATTTACCTACAGGCATTATATAGTAGTATTTAATCTTTCATCATTTTAGGATGGGAAGTTAGATGTCCGACTTGTATATTTAACTTTCAAAAGTAGCAACATTATATTTACATTTTCCACTAATGGAAGATTAGTTCTTTGAAGGCTAAATGCAATATGAATTCAAGACGACATTACATTAGAAAAATTGGTGTTTGTCAGTGAGATTTTTGTCTGATTTTCACCAAACTAGATCAGAAATTTAGAGGAAGTTTGAATTTATGTCCTTGTTATTCCTCAGAAGGGATTTTCTGAAGGAATGAAAATATAATAGAAAAATACAAGCTGGTTGAAATGTAACACAGCAAGTTGGCAGAAGAGTGGTTAATCAATGTGTAGCCTTACCTATTAGCACAAAGAACATCAGGCTGCGATTGCACTTCTGGTGACTGTATTTAGCCGAAAGAATCCCAGGCCCTTTGAGCATGATGTAGGGAGTATTGTTTTACTGTTCTTGGAAACAGAACATACATTTTTGACACTCATTATGTTTATAACCTTCATTTCAGTCTATATATTGAGGTATATTCTAAAGTTTTGAATGGAGTATAGTTAAGAGTACTTAGTTCTCCCCACTTAATCTTTTCCTTTTTTTGGATGTACCAAAACTTTCACATACTAAACCTGGCTTCTATCATTTCAAATGAATCTGTTTTTCAAAGCAAACAAAGGATAAAGATAGTATAACTCTTAGGAAGATGGAGAGAATGAAAAGCTAGAATAGTTAGTAGACACTTGTAATTTCCACGTGCATACAGACTCTGTGCTTGATGGAATAGTGGCCATTATCTTTTAAATTTCTATTTTGATATGTGAAAACCATACAGATGCTGCTTTTGAGGCAGTGCTAGCACTAGTCCCAGGCTTGCTCTCATGAGAATCTCTGCTCCAGGCACCATGGCACTCCCTGGGCTCACTAAACTAGACAGGCTTCTAGGCAGTGTGGTGTTTGCTGCACAACACGGAAATTGGCCATGGAATTTCCATAATGAGTGTTTGTATCAGTAAATTCCCTTGTTGTCCATTTTCTATCAGGTAATGTTGTTTTAATTAGTACCAAATGCTCATACCCAATTTCTCTGTGGTGGACATCACAACAAATAAGGATTATGAAAAAGAAAGGGAAAAAAAGAACACAACACTTTCTTTAACAGCTCAGGGATTTGCCGATTTTCATTAGAAGCACTCGATTGCATCTGAAACTGACTTGGTCCTTTATTTGCTGCATTTTGCTTCAAACTGATATTTTAGTTTCTAATATCATATGCATCATATAGCATCTACAGAGGTCTTAGCCAGTTAAAGATGGTGCAGTGTTTAAGTTCATGAGTATGTTTAAAGGGTTGTGATTATTTTCCCTCCCTACACTGGATAAAGTGAGGTAACAGAGAATCAGGGCCTCTGAAGACTTAAATTCAAAGTTTGGTCCTAGGAACAGCACTGCTAGCTTTCCCTGGGAAACTGTTCTCAATGTAAATCTTTATCCATGCTGCCAACTCACTTCTAGTCAACTGAATCATTGTCCACATTTCAAAAAGTTCCTCGTGTACTCCGGTTGATCCTTACGCCCTCCTCAATCCCACTTTCCTTAGTTCCTGTGTAATAGCCACACTTAGGTTTACACACAAGTTTACATTTAGATTGCAAAATGTACAGTTAGAGGCACCTGGGTGGCTCAGTAGGTTAAGCACCTGCCTTCCACTCAGGTCCTGGGATCAAGCCCCACCTACGGCTTTCCACTCAGTGAGGAGTCTGCTTCTCCCTCTGCCCTTCCCCTCTGCTCGTGCTTTCTCTCTCTCACTCTGCACTCTCTCTCTCTCAAATAAATAAATAAAATCTTAAAAAAATGTACAAGTTAGAGATGGCCACAGGGGAAAGAGTGTGCAAAGAACGAAGGTGATATGTTTCTGTACCTAATGAGTGGATGGAGGTAAGAGTAGCATTCATGGAAGTGAAGAGAAAGTTCTCTTCTTCCCTTGGGCAAACACCAAAGTGAAGGAAATACAACAAAAGAAAATGAAGAATGTACATTGAACATTTTTTTTAAAAAGGAAGGTTTTTTTTTCTTTTTTCAGTTGATTATTTCTTCAATAATTTCTTCATATAATTTTAATCAAATAAAGATGCAGATTTACTGATTATATATCTTTAGGAAAAAAGAGCAATATTTATTGAATTATTATCTTGGGGAAAACTATCTTGAGAAAGTAGACTAAGAGAGGAGGGGAGAAAGAAAGAGGCTTGTATAAAGTTTGGTACTGAGAAGTATATGACTTCATAAAGGATACCATGAATGTAAAATTCTCTCAAAAGAGGCTACCTTAAATCACCTCTGGGAGATGAAAATACTTCACATAATTAAAAATTTCCTACAAATCCCCTCACCTTTTTTTTTAAACAATACACTGTTCTCATGACATGAAATTATATAAGTTTATACAAAACTAATAGGTACTTTATTGGTAAACTAGGTGAAACAAAGGCAGATACAGTAATTGAGTATTTTACATAGATAATATTGCCCATGTAGACAAAAGAAATGCTTCCTTTCTCATGATGAGCTCTCTTGAACAAAAATCTAAAAACTGCTGACTCTGGTAAAAATTAATAAGAGAACTTTTATGGAAAAGACTTTACCAGTCACAGTGTCTTTAAATACTGGATATAAGAATAATGAACTGTTATGTGGGATTCATGTTTGCAAAATCAGATACCAGTTGGTAATTAGTGGAGTTGTACAGCACCCTGATGAAATAGGTATGTTTTATCGCTGCCATTTTACAGAGCAAAATGGGCATTGGAAAGTAATGAAGTGTTTGGCCTCAGGGAACCCAGAAAATTAGCATCAGCAGAAAGCACTGACTTTTTTGAGACATCCAATTGTGATGCAAGTACCAAGGCCAGCATTGACAACCACTTACTGGCTGTGTGATTTTGATGAAGTTACACACCTTTGTTGTGCTTTAGTTCCCTCATCTGTAAAATGGGAAGAGGGATAGTATTTATCTCAAAGCGCTGTTATTAAGATTGAATTATTTGATCCATGAAAAACACTTTTAAAAGTACCTAGCATGTAACTAGCCAACTATTGTTGTCGATGAATTATTAACTGTGTGCCTTTCTGGGTGCTGAGGATCTGAAAGTAAAGAGGAAATCCCTGCCCTCCTGGACTTACATTCTACTTATTAACAGAACATCCTTTTAGCTGATGGACACATGTGTATGTGTCTTTGTTATGAACAAAGTTCTGGTGTTCTTTCTCTGTTTTTTTTTTTTTTTTTTTTCAATTGCTGGGGTAATTTCACAGTGGCTGGGTGACTTCTCTCAATTTCCTATGAATAAGTTCCGAAGAAAGAGAAGATTTTTACTAATTTATTTAGAATCCGACTGAAAGCAAACAGCGTTTCAGTGTTAGGCACTGACTGAGCGTTGGGTGACAATGACAAACAAGAAATGGTCTCCTTTCCTCAGGGGCTCACAAACCAGTGAGAGAGTCAGATATACACATAAATGACTCTAATCAAGACTAACTTTGAGGGGTGCCTAGATGGTGCAGTCGGTTAAGCATCTGACTCTTGGTTTTGACTCAGGTCCTGATCTCAGGGTCATGAGATCAAACCCCGTGTCTGGCTCAGCACAGAGTCTGCTGTCTGCTCCTCCTGCTTGTGCTTTCTCTCTCAAATAAATCTTTAAAAGAAAAAGACTAACTTTGATAAATATAATAAAAGAACAAAGAAGCAGGAGAAAGAAAAATGCCCTGGGCAGAGGACAAAAGGAGAGGAAAAATCAAGAATGAGAACAAAAAGAGTAAAGAGAGAGGGAAGAGTAGAAATAAGGAAAGGGCATGTTTGATATTCAATGGAATTTTAGATATTTTGTGACTGCAAGAGGGTTTGCAAATTTTATAGTTGGAGACACAGGGGGTGGAAGCAGATAATGTTTTAGTTTTGCTGAAATAACTTTCTAGGCCCAAGATGAAGTTGCTCCTACCTGGGGTGCCACACCAGCAAACTGAATACGATTTTTGTATCCCTGTAAATTCTGTTTGATCAAAAACACAGTATATCCAGTTAGCCAGTCCCCAAATGCCAAGCCAACTCTACACTTCTTTCCTCCTTCCTTCTCACCCCAAATAAGATTAAATATGTGGCCTCAGCCAATCAGATATTTTCAATTTTTCTCTTCTTTGTTCTTAGTCTTTAACCTATAAAAGTTTCCTGCCTTCTGCCCCATTTTGCAGTTCTCTGAGACTGTCCACTTCCTGAAGTGTTAAATAAAACGTGTTTGTATCACCTAATTTGTCTTTTTTTTTTTTTTAACAGTTCCCTCATGAGTAGGCTTTACTTTGTTAGTAGGTAAATATGAAAGAGGATTTTTTTGGTAACATACCTGACTTTCTTCATTATTTTAAGTGCCTTTTCATGTTCAAAGTGTATTCACTTGAGTGTAAAAAAATGAAACACTTTTTGAGTATGAAAAAAGTAACTAAGAATTGGGGGGGTATAATTAACCGAACAGACAATATCTAATTAGTTATAATCAACAAGCAGTATGTTTTCTTCTCCATACCCTTCTCATCACACACAGAAGACAACATAGGGTCTTAATTTTTATATATAATTATAATGTGAAGAATACTGTTCCCTGTGGTAAAGTACTTTTTTAAATGTGTGTGCATTTAATTTCAGTAGACATAAATGAAAAACTACAATTATTTGAGTTATGGGATAACATATCTATAAACTGTATGGATGTAATTTTGAAACAGCTAGAACTAGAGATTATCTTACTAGACCTTTTTTTTTTTTTACAGATGAAGAAACAGGACTAAGAAAATTAAGATCTGAGCCAAAATTGAGTTTTTGAACACCCAGGGCAGGGCCTTTTTCTAATACTACACATTCCCTGAGAAAAGGTCACTGCTAACAACAGTATGTTGTTTGACCTCAGATATTTGTGGACACTTCACATTCTAAGCAGCTTAACTTCTTTCCTAATTTATAGAATAATGCTCTTAAGGAGAACATAATAAAACAGCATGAATTCCTGAGAGAATGGTATAAATATTGATTATTTGTGGGTTAATTATGAGTTAGCAATACAGAGTAACTTTGATTAAAAGGAAATGGAAGGTATAAAATCCCATAAATTAAAGACTGAAGCACCAATATTAAAGACTGAAGAGAACATGAATATTATAATGAGCCTAGGCTTAAAATTCTTTCACAGTTCCCTGAGCACAGAAGTACCTTAGTTAATGGTGCACCACCAGACCCCCTTGGATCACCTTTATCTGCTCCTGCTCCTACCCACCCCCCCAATGTTTGTTTTTTTGACTGTAAAGGCTTGTATCTGGCACCTTCTTTATAGACCTAAACGTGGGTTACTAAAGCCACTGCAGAGAACCAGAAGTGCTGCTGACTTTTTTTTTTTTCTGTACACCTCATTAGGACATGTGGCCAATGATTGCCTGGAGCCAGAGTATGGTAGCTCAGCTTCTTGATCTCCATAGGATGAACTGTGAGATGTAATTTATACTCCAGAGCTCCCGTTGGTCACTCTGAGTTTGACTGGCATTTTCTTCATAGTCCTGCTTCCCCATTCTTTACCGGTTTTCCTAGGAGCTTTCTTAATTAATCACTTGCTTACAAAATCCTGTCTCAGGGTTTGCTTAAGGGCAACTAGACAGAAGACAAAAAGCAAAGCTATTTTGGATCCATCCCTTCATCCATCCATCTGTATTTATCTATGCTTGCTACTTCCCTCTCTCTTCCTTGCCTCCATCCATGTACTTCAGTCCCCCATGCCACTCCCACTCAACAAGCAACATTGGAGACAGCATGGTGTACACTCTGTTCCAGTCCATATTTCTCTATATTTATATAATCATATATACATACACATATAGAGTGGGGTATTTGCATTCCATATTAGGATCATATATTTGTACATATATTTCTTTGTATCTTGCTTTTCTTACTGAACAGTATTTAGGTTCCTAATAAAGAAGGAAATTAGCACTTTAAGAGTTCTATCGTAAGGTGTTAGTTATAAATTTTATAAAAATATTTTCTTGAAAGCAGAAATCATGTTATAGATGCCTATAGGTAAAATGCACAGTTACCGTATGAAGCCATAGTTGGAAACAGTTTTAATCCTATCAGTCATTTTATGCTCACTCTGAAAGGTTTGATATTCTAACATCGTTGATTAGTTGCCTATACATTATGTATTTACGTATGAAAAGAATGATTTTTATTTAGTTTGTATACAATCCCCATGCTATTGTATACTGGTTCTATGTTATATGCCAAATATTTCCTTAATTCTTTCTTAAATTAAATGATTTCTAATACTGATTTAGTGTGCTTTTCATCTTTAGGTCTGTTTATAAAATCAATCTTTACAACCTACTTGAAGAGTTGATACCTTCATTTCCCTTTTGTAAATGTGAAGTGTGAAACATAGGGAGATTAACTGAGTTTTCTTGGCCACAGGCATAATGAGAGTCACAATCAGAACATGAAATAGGCATCCTTGGCTTCCAACTCCAGGTTTATTACATGTGTAGTAACTTCATTAGCAAAACTGCCATTTTCTTACAAAATAGACTCCTTCATAACATTACCTATTTTATCATTAAAACACGGAAATTATGTAAATTACCATCTTTCAGGATATTATTGATTTCTAAAATTTTGATTGGATGAATATGGTTCCCTTTTTACAGAATCTGTATGATTTGTCCTTAATTGGAAATATTGCAAGTTATCTTCATCTTCAAACATACGAAGTATAAATGACTATAAAATGAGAATGATTTTCTGTGTACAAAATACAGCCTTCATAAAACATGGAGGAGTATTCTCATTCTGAAAAGTTGCTTATATATGTGCCCATTGCTTTTTTAAATAATGAGAATTTCCGCATACCTAAAGATCTATCTAGATGAGTAGTCAGAAAATATGTGTATTTTGTGACAGCGTGCTAGAGGTTGTAACATTTGAAAGGATAGCTCAACAGGATTTCTGGCACATGCTGGCTTGGCTAATGTGCTGAATCTGTAATTCAATTAAAACTCAGTCAATTTCCCCTTTCTTAGACTATGGAGTTATTCCTGCTGGTTCATAATGACAGTTTTCATTGACTACATAATGCTGAAATTACTGGAGTGTCAAAAATGGATACAGGCAGGCTACTGAATTACCTCTCCTTTTTCAAACTTATATTTGCTCAGAAGCAATAGAGTAGAAAAAGATAGAGTTCCATTTCTGTTCTTGTCTTGTACTTCTTCAGAGGAAATAAAAATTTATTTGTGATGTTCCTTTGCTTCTAGTCAGTTACAGAAATGCAAGAAGTTCCTTCTTACCGTACTATACAACTAGAAATTGCGTATGATTTTTACCTTATTTTTAAAAATTTAATGTTCCCTTTATTAATATTCCAGAGCAGTAGTTGCACAATGGAGACATACCAGACTTGTTATGTAGTCTGTGACAATGTCTACAGGCACAGTATCATAAAAGTGAGGAATAAGGGGAAAAAACATAAGGAAGAATGTGGATACAATAAAGATAAGGAAGTATATAATTTGGGGAAAATATAGTAGCTGAGAACGATTTTAAAATGACAAAAATGAAAATTAAAATGAAGTTGATTTATTAACCAGATATATCTTGCTAGCTTCTTAAAAAAGTAAAACAGCTGACCTAAATGTAAAGAAAAATTTTAAACCACCAGCTGTTTCCATTTATCCCTTAAATCATCCTTTCCAAATTATAGTGAACTGTTAACTTTAAACTCATTGGCAAAAAATATGGGCTACACAAACTCTCTCTTTAGGTTAGAGCAATTCCATTTTACCATGTCTTCCGAGTGAATTGTAGAAACAATGTTATGTCAACTAAACTATAAACTAAAGGAGTTACTGCCTCTTACTATATTGGAAAAATCCCTATATTAAGTCATGACAGAAATGAACACCTTGTGTCTTCTACTTTATAATCTGACATAAAACAAAACAAATTAATTAAGAAAGTATAAGCATAATAGTAAATTAGAAAGTTTTCAAAGAAATAGGTATGAAGTTAGGTCAAAGAACAGGTTTTAAAGTAAAATAATATAACAACATGCTCAAAATATACATATATACATATATATGTATATGTAGTTTTTTAGGAAGCTCCAAATAAGACCTACTTTCTCATAGTACTTGATCTCGTAGTCCAGAATGGCTCCATTGGAAAAAGCAGGTGCTTGCCATGATAGGGCAATGCTATTTTGGGATGCCCAGTCCTTCCTTACCACACCTATCAGGGAAGGTGCTGAAAGGAAAGAAAATAACTAAGAATTAATTGTCAGGAATCATTCTCCAGAATCCTTTCTTTAATATTTTGTCTTCCAAGGAAAATATAATTCTTGTTGAAGAGGACAGCAATTGTTGATATCAGATTAATAAGAAAGCCTTAGGAGCTACTCTATTTAATCCAAATAAAGTATTAAAATATAGTTAGAGACATTACTAGGGAACATAGGAAAAACTCAAATAGTCCAAGAATGAGAGCCAGAACTCATCATCTTAGTCTTTGTTAGTGGAGGACATTTTCCTTTAAACTGGCTTTGGTTTTATGTTATGACATGAAGTACAATACACTTGGATCTTATATTTTATCCAATCTAAGTCTGCTATAGAAAAATACTCTGCAATTACACAATCATTTATAGGCTTTTCTTTCTCCTCAAGACTTAGTACTTTATAAAGTCTTAGTACTTTATAAAAGTTTAAATCACAAACTTCTTAACTATAAATTATTGCATATCAACATGAGAATTATTTCTTTTGCATGGTTTCTGTGACATTTGAATAAAATTGAAACATTTAACTTCTGAAGTTTATTTTCAGCATCATGTCTTTTTTCCCCTATACAAAATTGTTTTAACAACCCAATCCTAACCTAATCTTGCACTAAACTTCCAAAATTTCCCTAGAATGTATATATCATAGATATATACATTTTAAAGTATTCTAATTTTTAAATACAACAGGTTTTTACATAGAAGTTAAAATTCATTCATAAAAAGAGAAATATAAGTGAAATGTACTGAGATACCATTTCTTACCAAGCAGATTGGCAAAAATCCAAAAATCTGACAGCAGGCTCTGCTGACTAGGCTATAGGGAAAAGCACTTTAATACATTGTCGGTGGGAATGCAAAATGGTACAACTTTCATGAAGGGAAATTCGACAATTTAAGGCAAATTATATGTTCATTTACACTTGGGCTTTTTGAAATCTATCCCAAAGATACACTGAACACAAAGTGACATATTTACAAGACTACTCACTGAGATTTATTTGTAAAGATTGGAAACAATTTAACTGTTCGTCAAAAAGGGACTGGTTGAAAAACTATGCTACATCCACCAGAAAATTATGGCTATCTATAAAAACTATAATGGAGTTTTTTCAGAATACATTTTTAAGTGAAAAAAATAAGGTGGGAAGAATGTATAAAAAACAATGTAAGGATAAACCCAAGAATAGAAAAAATGATAACCATGGATACCTTCAGGGGTGGGAGACAATAGGATGGACACTATAAAATTGCAAGATAGAAGTCTCAGAATCTGCCTTCCCTTGAAAATTTACTTTGGAACCCTGTAAATAGTTAAATGCTTAGAAAACAAATTAGCCCTTAAAAAAGTAATAACAAAAAAAGCAAAGAAAAATGAAAGAAACCTGTGTATTGAGGCACAGCCTCCAAGAGTAACTATTTAAAACTCTAAAGCATAGTAACTTAGCATACATCCTAATGAGATAATTTTAAGGATTAAAAAAAAAAACAACCTGTAAAAATTATGAAACTGTTTTTAGTAATGATATTGTTGTTGGTTATATTAGTATAGTAATTCTGAATCTGTGTATGTTGAGGGTTAAAGCAAATGAGTAATTATTTTGGTGTTATTGAGGACTAGGTCGGTTTGTTTTTTCTATGGGAAATGGGGATATAGATATCAAATCAATGGAGGTATGTAAAAACTCTGTAATGATAAACTCAAATTAGAATTATCATTATGAACTCATAATGTCTTTCCAACGCATTTCCAGAAATCTATTCAAATAAACCAATTGCAGGTGAGAATAGAATTTGAAAAGACTGATTCTCTATGATTATAATACATATACTTTACATTTCTAAGAAAGACTCAGGTATTAAGTTTGGTATTTTATTTCTAAATGTTCCCTTTATATTGCGGGGATAAAGTATTTCTTAAATTTATGAGAATGACAAGTTTGGTTTTCCTAAGGAAATAAGTACTTTAGAAATTATATTTAAAACTCTTTCTAGCTGTTCAATGAAAGTATTATTGTTGCATTAAAATATATTTCTAAAAATGAGTTGCTAAAAGATAGAAGAGTTTGTTCTATAAGCTAAAACAGAAATAGATAGCATGGTAAATATGAAAAATGCTTAGATGATTCACTATTTAAATTGAGTCATATTCACTACTAAGAAACTACCATTAATAAATTTATCCCTGTTGGAAATTGCATTAATGTTTTTGAATTATAGTATAATAATGTATTAAATGGAGTTTTATGGAAAAATTATAATTTTAACGTCAATCATACAAATTAGAAGTTGCCTTAAATATATCAATTCATTACAATTTTTGAAAATGTCCTTTTCATGTATACAATCTTATGGTTAATTTTCAGTTTAATGTACAATGTCATAAAACAATAATATTACCAGTATACTACATCTTGCCACATAATTATTTAGCACTCAAGGTCAAATAGTATAATCCTTGCAAAACTGATAATAAATTCAATTATGGCAGCATATTAGAATGACTATTGATTAACAAATAGGTACTATCTTTTCTATTTCTAATTCTCCACTGGTTAATTAAGAGTAAAGGTACAGATTTTATGAGTCCTCCTCCATAAAATAGAAATAAAGAAAATCCATTCCCTAACTACCCTGGGAAGTACTACTTACTACACCATTCTCTAACTAATCTAGTTATAGATCTTCACTTATACATGGACTTCAGGGTCCAAGAACTATATAAACTCTAAAATCTTTTCACTTTTGCACATCCCTTTCATATGTAAATATCCATATTTTACATAGTTGTAAAATATACATAATTTTAGATAATTCTGTTTTTTAACCATATATTTGAAATCCTATTCCATATTTTGATATAGTCTTCATAATTATTACTTTGATGGATAAAATATTCAATTATGTTTATGCTTTATCAGATCATTCCTCTAATGTTGAAGTTTCCAATATTATCCTGTTAGAGTTTTCACAATTTATGCACACATTTTTTATTTTGTTAAATTATTTTACAGAGAAAAGTGCTTTACATAATTTGGATTTTCTGAGCCATACTGTTTATTAATATATTGCTTTTGAAATGAGCTGCACAATATACACCAGCCACACATTTTAAACAGTTAATGAGTTAAAGCAGAGGATGTGGCAATTTATAGGTCAATATACACCCCAAATGCTGCATTTTCTATTTTCTGAGGAGGCTAGCACCGTATGGAATTTTATTTTAAAATATAGCTTCAATACATGAAACCTCAAGAATTTGTTTCGAACATACTTAATAAATTTGTTTTATTAATAACCCATTTACGTAACGTCTGAATTTGGCATATTGTGACAACACTGTAGTACCAACAAACTTAAAAGGGAAAACACATTTATTCCTCCACATGAGAAAAACTAATTTTAGAACATAGAGGGCAACTATTGATTTTTACTTCTGATTCTAAAAAGTCAGAGAAGGAAATAAATAGGGAAATAATATCTTCTGCAGTCTGTCAGATCAGAGACTAACTGAAAGACTTGAAGGCTCAAGCAATGTTTCCTGAGTACAGAATTGTATATTCAGTATAGTTTTCAGTAGAATTGTATTTCTGATATACATCCTTTCTTAAGCCTTCAAAATCTTAGCTTTGACCTTCAAAATAAATGATTATTGAATAGATTACCACATTTTTGAAAATGGTTTTAATACAAACCTTTCTGATTACTACATTTTCTGAATCTCAAATAGTTTACCAAGAATTACATGGCAAAATAAGTACATAGTGGAGTTAGTGAACAAAGGAGATTTTATCCACATTAGGATGAGTGTTATTTTCTAATGCTTATACGGAAATACCTGAAATAATAGTAAATTATTCTATTAGTTATTTTGCACCTAATTACGATTTAATTGTGTGTGTGGTTAGGTGAAAAAGAGAGATATAGGGAGAGCAAGAGCATACTCCTACACACATGTGTTTGTGACAATGAAAATCTTAACAGTGAATGTTAAATAGTAGAATCTTAGTACTAGGATAGACCTTGTAAGTCATTTTTTTTATATTTTAGTTTTGTTTTCAGATTATTTATTGTTACTGTATAGAACTATAATAGATTTTTCTTTTTTGATTTTTTTTATTAACATATAATGTATTATTTGTTTTAGGGGTACAGGTCTGTGATTCATCAGTCTTACACAACACACAGCCTCCCCAGTGTCCATCACCCAGCCACCCCACCCCTCCCACCCCCTCCACTCCAGCAGCCCTCAGTTTGTTTCCTCAGATTAAGAGTCTCTTATGGTTTGTCTCCCTTGTAAGTCTTTTCATACATTTTTTTAACAATGCAGAAAATCCCTCAGCATATCCTTGTTTGCTGATTATCCACTTCTTGCTTCAACCGTTGCTGTAAAAAGTACACCACTTCATAAGGCTACCTGTTTCTTTTTGAAAATCTCTAGTTGTTAAAAAATTCTTACATGGAATCATTGTTTTCCTCCTGTAACTTCAACCTCGGTCCTGGTTCTTACCTTTAGCATTAATAGAATTAACTCGTCACTTTTGCTCATCTATCATACTCTTTCTTCTCTCCTTTCTTTTCTCTCTTCTTCCTATCCCTTTTCCTTCCCCCTTCCTTCCTTCCTCTCTTCTTCATTTCCTTTTTTAGTGCTTTTCAGTGTCTCTCTCTTTTCTTTATTATTTTCCTTTCTTTTCTTCCCTGTGCTTCTTTTTAGAGAGATGTGTGTGTGTGTGCGTGTGCGTGTTAGGGGAAATATAATCAATGACATAATGGGATGAAAATAAAATAATAAATAAATAATATACACCCGAAAGTGCAAATCGGAACAGACTTTTAAGACTATGATTTTCCCTTTTTCTTTGCTAATGAACCAATGGGTATTGTTGCAAAGCAAGAACAGGTAAGAGTGCTTCATTCTGCAGATGCTCAAGAAAGGGATATGCTGTAATCAATACTGTAATTTTACTTGTGAAGTTCTGTAAATGTGATATTTATCATATTAATTGACATTTTTGAAACCTGAGAGCATACTTCAAACTATTTTTGAATCTATATCTTGTTTTGGAAATGTTTATTAAATATATTGTGCTTTATACAACATAATATAGCCTAACAGTATCTGCCTCATGTGTTTTCTTTTGATGTTTCCCCTGCAATCAGAGTTTAATGGTAATATATATTGTTACCGTCTTTCCCCATGTGGTTGGAATGTGGTTATGAGCTTGAAATATGCATGTCATACTTAAAGCAGAATTGATGCTTTATTTTCTTTCTAACTTCTGTCTTTTTCCTATACCTGGGAATAACACTGTGGAATGCTAAGTCATATGACAGCTGTCATAGGATGAATAATGGCTCACAAATATGTTCACATCGAATCCCCAGAACCTGTGAATGTTCCTCTCTGGTAAAAGAGACTTTGCAGTTCTGATTAAGCTAAGGACTTTGAGATGGAAAGATGATCCTGAATTATCCAGGTGTGCCCCATGTAATCACAAGTGTCATAAGAAGGAGGCAGGAGGTGACTTGTCTCCAGAAGAGAAAGCTGTGAGCCAAAGAACGCAGGCAACCCATAGCAACCAGGAGAGGGAAATAATAAATTCTTGCTGGAGCCTCCAGAAGGAACCAGCCCTCCTGATATCTTTGTTTTATCCCTGTAAGACTCATTTTGGACTTCTGACACCCAGAACAGTAAGATAATAACTATCTGTTCTTGAGATTGTAAATTTGTGTAATATGCTATAGTAACAATAGGAAACTTAACAACGATTCAACGATTCAACGGATTCACTTCAAAAAACCTTAATTTGGGATACATTTATAGTTCTGTAAGGAAAGTGAGTGGGTTTTAAAAAACAAGTTTCTAAGAAAAAAAGTTTCTAAAACAGTGATAAAAACACATCTATTTAATTACTTTATTCATTTGATATATTTACTAATTTAAAAAAAGTGTTCAATCTGTTTATTTTAAAAACATTTTGAAAAAAATATTTTGTATATTCTGTCCTAAAAATTTTCCTTACTTAACCTACAATTTGTCAGGTTTCTCACTTCTCGGACTTTCTTATTAAAAAGGGGAGAGATGTTCCTCTTTCCTTAAGTTATTGGTGACATAGGACTAATTTTTTCCAGTTTTTTCTCAAAATTAAGATTGTTCTATATTTTAAAATGTCCTTAGCTTTGAATTTCAAAGTCTTTGAATTTCAAAAGTCTTTCCCAAAGAAATACTAACATCATGTAACACAAAGCTTGCTCACTCTACTTCTTCCTACCATGCCGATGTGATGCTGGTAGGTAGCTTGACAAGACTAGTGAAAAATTGTGGAAATATTTGCATTGAAAACTCTCACTACCTGTGGAGGCCACAGTGAAAAATCACTTGATTATAATAATTTAAAGTGGTACAGCACTGTCAGCACTTAATTATATAGAGTAAGACCTGAAGCATTATCTTTAAAGTTCTTTTCAGCATTATCTGTGCCTTTTTAATTTCTATTTTATTAGTCTTATGACTGGCTGATTTAATGTGCTCACTGTTGAGCTTGTCTTTAGGCTGCTATTTATAGTAATTTATATCATACCCTCTACTGACTATTATATCATTCCAGGGATGTTTGAGAAATTGTTTATATGACAAGTGCTATAAAATGCAGTTTCTTTGAACTATAAAGAAAAAAAAAATCCTCAAATTAGACCAGTCTGAGATTCTGCTGAACTTATTATTACCTGTCAATTTTCACTAAAAAGGTATATGTTGTACCAGTATTTTCTAGGAATTTAGCATATGCTATTCATCAGAATCTCAGAAAGTTGGCTTGGCTCTATAGAAAAATCAGGAATGTGTTCCTTCTCAGCTTAACTTCAAACAATTTCCTTATTCATAACATTTCATTATATAAAAGTCAGGAATCCTGGTTTCTAATAATTTTTCTGGGTAAAAGTACTATTATTTGAACTGTACAATTATATACATTATATATGAAAATTATTTAAGTAGATTTAAAATACAATATTATAGTTATATTTGGAAATGGTTTGTAACTTCTGGGCCCCAGATATTCATCAAAAACTTTGTATCAGGGGGCGCCTGGGTGACTCAGTCGGTTGAGTGGCTGGCTCTTGATTTTGGCTCAGGTCAGGATCTTAGAGCCCTGAGACTGAACCCCACATCAGGCTCCACAATCAGCACGGAGTCTGCTGGAGATTTTCTCTCTTCTGCTCCACCCCCCAATAAATAAATAAATAAAATCTTTTAAAAAGTTTGTATCATGTTCCAGGTATAGGAAAAACAATGAGCCCACTTAAATACCATAAAAAAAAATGACCAGGAAAGTCATTTATTCATAAACAACTAAAATAATTTTAACTAATATTGTAGAAAGGAAGCACCTAAGTAATAAAACTTGTAAAACATAAATCTTTAAATTATATAATGAATGGATAAGGTTCTACAAATTTTGTTGCTACATTTAAGAACAAAAAGTTTGGACACTTGAAAGAACTCCATACAATAGATTTTAATGAAGTTGTTTTAAAAATGATATAGATCTGAGGGCACTGGAAAATAAGTTTAATGTTTAAAGTGACAAAAACAAGCTATAAATCAGCATGAATCCTATGATTCAAAAAATAATTCTAAATAGCAGATATCTCCAACTTGTATAACTAAATTGTGTAACTACTGTATAACCAAACTGTTTAACTATCAAGACCATGTTGGAAGATTTGGGAATGGACGATGAAGTAAATGATGACCTAGTTTCCCTACCAAATATTAGTTCAGCAATATTTAAAAAAAAAAAAAAAAGGTCATTAGGTGGTGCACCTACCACAAAGATGACCTTCATTCTGAGCCTGATGATGAGAACAAAGAAAAGCAAATAGTTGATATCCTTGTTTGGGACTAAGATTTTTGGAAGTTAACCAAGGGGGCTTTTTGAACTTATTCCGGCTGGAAAATACTTAGACATCAAAGGTTTTCTTGATGTGACATATAAGACTGTTGCCAATACGATCAAGAGGAAAATAAATGAGGAGATCTGCAAGACCTTTGATATCAAAAACAACTGTATTGAAGAAGAGGAAGCCCAGGTAGGCCAAGAGAACCACCAGTACGAAGAGAAGCAGAAGGTTGTGGCTGACACTAACCCTGGAAGGACTCTTCTAAATACTAGTTGAACTGTTCTGTTTAAAACTGTTAACATTAGACAAACAGTAGATACATGCAGCGGCAAATCAATTATATTAGCAGAATATTGTTGCCAGTGCATGCATAGTCTGAGTACAGATTCCAAACCTATGGCTGAGTTTCTTCTAGATCAAAAGCTTTTTTTTTTCCCTTTGCTCTGAATAAAACTGAACCTTGGGCTATTAAAAATATAATGAATATATATGCATATATATGCATAATATATATACATATGCATATATACATTTTTAAATGGAATCTCATCTAGCTATCAATAGTGGCTTCTCATGCTAGCTTAGGAAAACTAGATATAATAAGAGAAAAACAGAAACAAATCTAACAATTGATCAATAGTTATTGATTTCTAAATTACATTAACAAATTATATTATCCATAACTTTTGAAACTACTTGAAAAGGAATATAATTTTATTTCAAAAAGCCTAATTAATCTTAGTGATAACTAATGTAATATTCTGAAGTTGTTTTCAAAAATATAATTCAAAAGTTGGGGCACCTGCATGGCTCAGTCAGTTAAGTGGCTGCCTTTGGCTCAGGTCATGATCCTAGGATCCAGGATCCGGGGATCAAGCTGCTTTGGGATCCCTGCTCAGTAAGGAGTCTGCTTCTCTCTCTCCTTCTGCCTGTCCCCCACTCGTGCTCTCTCTCACTCTCTCTCAAATAAATAAAATCTTTAAAAGACATATAATTCAAATGTTCATAAATTTCAAAAAGTTAAACCCAAATATGAATAGATTTATAAGCTATGACCATAAAGTAATACATGTAGCTTATGGAGGAGTCATGAAATTTTAGTCTTTCCCTGTATTTTTGTCATCCTTGAATTTATATGATGATACAAAATTGCAGAGGAAGCTAGATGAAAGAACATTGGCTTCCAAAGTATTTTAAACCATGAAGTTTTATGAAAATTAGTTTTAAAAATGTTATAGATTTGCTTGTGGATGTCTCAAGAAGAGAAAAAAATCATTTTCTGTGCTGTTGGACACATAAGGTACATAAACAGACAAGAAAATTTCAGTCCCATTTTGGGGCTGTGAAACAACTCATGGATAACCTTGGGAATTTGAGAAGAAAGATTCATATTTAAGGAATTGTTCGTAATATAAGATAAAATTGCAGCACTTACCTTTTTCCCCTTAAGATAGAACCATGGACTAGCTTAAGACTTCTTTAATGACTTCAGATGGAATTGATTTTAATGTCTGAACTCCTAAAAGATTTACTATTTATTCCTCACTGACTGCCTTTACCATAAGTTCTTGATATTCCTCTTTATAGAATATATAATATATTATACTTCACTTTTCAATTTCTCATGCTCTTTCACATATATCTCCTAATACACATTGTAACTTTGTAGGTGCAATTATTCTTATTTTAAAAGTGAGGACAAAAAAATAAATAAAATAAAAATAAATAAATAAAAAAGTGAGGACAGGGGCGCCTGGGTGGCTCAGTCGGTTAAGCGTCTGCCTTCGGCTCGGGTCATGATCCAGGGGTCCTGGGATCGAGCCCCACGTCGGGCTCCCTGCTCAGTGGGGAGTCTGCTTCTTCCTCTCCCTCTGCCCCTTCCCCTGCTTGTGGTCTTTCTCCCTCTCTCTCTCTCTCAAATAAATAAATTTTAAAAGTGAGGACATAGGCTCAAACAGGAAGCAACTCACAGTTACATAAAATGTAAGGAGCAGACTCCAGACTAAGTCTGGTACTTGTGGACTGTACCTCAGTGATTTCAGGATTTCAGGATCTGAGCCTCCCATAGGACCTAGTACAGTGCCATACAAACACATCAGATACCTTTCATGTGAATATCTTTCATTCAAAACTTGTTTAAATCTTGTTTCAAGGCTTATCAGACAGTTGTCCTGCCTTCTGTGTTTTTGTTCTATAAATCCCTGATGGTACCAAAGGAGCACTGTTCAATTGATTCATATACTGCATGCATATGACAATTATTTTATGAGGGTACATTAATGTAAAAAAATATATATAACATATAATAATACCATGTAATAATACCAGAATATAAGTAAAGATGCAAAGTGCTAGGAGTTTGAACATATGGTGTGGATTAAAACAGATATGCTATAATTTAATTGTATAATATCCAATTGTATAATATCCAATTGTAAAAATGCATCTTGGGTTAGTTTTTTGAATTTTCAATATTTTCCATTATTTGTCTTATTTGAAAAAAAGTATTCAGATTGAGCAATGAAAGCAAAACCAAAATATTCTGAGTTATTTGATTATTGATTGAGAGTGCTCCCAAGATCAACTGCTTTTTCACTAATTCTAAAGGCATCTTCCTCATCCCTGTACCTGCTCCACCCCAAACTGTGCTCTCACTTTCCCTAGCCACAGTTTAACACATCTTGATCAGTAAAATTCTGCTAGATTCCATAGATATTATAGGCTAAAACCCTAAAATTCTATGTTTTCTATAAAGTCTAGATGTAAAATGTTTAAAAAGCTGTGTTTGGGATTTCTTTTCTGTCTTACTTTTTGAAAGTGAGCGCTATATTCACACGTTTGGGGGGTGTGTGTGTTGTGTGTGTGTGTGTGTGTGTGTGTATTTCCAGAAGCTATGCAAAGGGAGAAAGTACTCATACTGCCGGCCACTTGAGGGAATGTTGAATGATCCTGTCACAACTGATTCAGGAGGATGCAAGTGTATTCCTGCCAAGTCACCAGAAATGGAATGTTAAAACTGCTTTTATTCTCTCATTAAAGAAATAATGTGATGCAACAGCAGATTCATTGGCATTGTTTCTGGTTGAAGCCAAGAGGAATAAATCTTGATTCTTCCTTGATGGAGGTAGTCTTTGTTAGGACAAGTAGCAAGGTGTTCCCACAGCTGCTTTGAAACATTCATGACTTCCTGAGGATATGGGTGATTTTGTTCTCATCATTGATCAAATAGCAGAGTAAATCACTGACGTAAAATAACACCTGGCTGAGCTCTGTGTTTTCCTCTCATTTTCTCTAGTTAGTAATTGTTGTTTACAAATCACTGACTGCATGAGGAGGAAAAGCCTGTGTTTTCTCGTACTGGCTGCTAGCTCGTAATTTCTACATCATGTTCTTTCTCACAGTACCTTCAAAGGCATTCAATGCATATTATACTTTTTCTCCTCGATTTTTGTGATTACTTCCTTAACAAGCCAAATGGCATTGCTCTATATATATTACAGAAGTGAATAGTATTTCAAAGATTTTGTAAACAAAATAGTTGATTATTATTAATGATGAATAATGCAAATCTTTGCCACATTTTTATACTTCATTTGAAATGTAATGTGATAAGCTAAATAATCTTGTTGTTTTTTTCTAAATTCTATTTATAGGGAAAGCAGTATGTCAATAAAAATCAGTTTCTTTTGGTTTATACATTTGCAAGGTGAGTTTAGGTAACCAACTAGTATTTTTGTTAGCATTAACTTACAATTCATGGTACAGTGTATATGAAACAGACCTAAAATGTAATATTAATTTCAAAAACTAAGTATTGAAATTCAGCAACATGTAATTTCTGAATATTAAAATTATATTAGGTAAGTGTGGGCAAAATGATGGATAGCAAAAGAGGAAAACCTGGTGTTGAAATGTTGTCATGCAGCAGGCACACATTATGGGGGCCGTATCAATGGTCTGTAGCCAACAGTCTTCTATCTGGTTGATGCCTATGCCATGATATTTTAAAGTATTTTGAGGGTCCTCCTGAATGTGTATACTATTGTCTTTAATAATTTTAGGATTACGTCACTCTAATTCTCATCACGGTCTTCTGCTTTGACTTAGAGATCAACTTCAATTGATGGGCAGGTTTTTTTTTTCATTTGTGTGTGTTTCTCTTCGTATTCGTAGCCTTTAGTTGCATAATTTTGCCTGCTTCTTAGGGAAACTAAATCTTTGCTCCAAGAGAAGTAGCCTATCGGGCAAAAATTGGCCCATATCATAAATCCACTAAGAAATGACCCCTGTTTGCTGGACAGTTTTCCCCAGACACGCACAATGATGTTTCCTTGCCTGAAGCTGTGTTTCAGAAAAACCTGAGTATAATTTGCTCAGATCACTTTTCTGACTTCAGTCACTATCTCCCCACATGTTAGGTAGCTGTACGACCCTCAACACTTCATACACTAGTCCTCCCTCATCCACGGTGTCACTTTCTGTGGCTTCAGTCACCTGTGGTCAGCTATGGTCCAGAAACAGACGGTCCCCCTGACGTGCTGTTAGAAGGTCAGTAGTAGCCTGAGGCTGCGTGTCACAAGCCTACGTCATTCTCCTTATCACATAGCCATTTTATCATCTCATATTATCACAAGAAGGGTAAATATAGTACAATAAAATATTTTGAGAGAGAGCACACATTCACATACCTTTCATTACAGTATATTGTTATAACTCTTCTGTTTTATTATTATTATTTTTTAAAGATTTTATTTTATTTATTTGCGAGAGAGAGAATGAGAGACAGAGAGCATGAGAGGGAGGAGGGTCAGAGGGAGAAGCAGACCCCCTGCTGAGCAAGGAGCCCGATATGGGACTCGATCCCGGGACTCCAGGATCTTGACCTGAGCCGAAGGCAGTCGCTTAAACAACTGAGCCACCCAGGCGCCCTCTTCTGTTTTATTATTACTGTTAATCTCTTACTGTGCCTAATTTAGAAATTAAACTTTATCACAAGTATGTACATATAGGAAAAAACAGAATATCTGCGCTTTCAGGCAGTCCACCAACTGTGCACAAGGGCTCCTTTTTCTCCACATCCTCACCAACACTTGTTATTTCTTATGTTTTCTATTTTAGCCATTCTGACAGGTGTGAGGTGATACCTCATTGTGGTTTTGATTTGCATTTCTCTGATGATTAGTGATAATTGAGCATCTTTTCATCTGTCTGTTGCCCATCTGTACGTCTTCTCTGGAAAAAAATGTCTATTAAGGTCTTTGCCCATTTTTTAACAGGACTGTTTTTTGGTTTTTGCTTTTTTTTTTTTTTTTTTTGGTGTTGAGTTGTATCAGTTCTTTATATGTTTGGAAATTAGTTCCTTATAGGATATATCATTTGTAAATATCTTCTCCCATTCCATAGGTTGCCTTTTTATTTTGTTGATAGTTTCCTTTGCTGTACAAAAGCTTTTATTTTGGTGTAGTCCCAATAGCTTAATTATGGTTTTGTTTCCTTTGCCTATGGAGACATATCTAGAAAATGTTGCTATGGCTGATGTAAAAAAATTATTGCCTATGTTTCTTCTAGGAGTTTTATGGTTTCAGGTGTCACATTTAGAAGACCATCAGAATCACTAGAGAAAAAAAGTTAGCACCAAAATAAGAAATCACCTAAAGACATTGTCACAAAACTATACTATCTCTCATGTATTCTAAGAGCCCATTTATCTTTTCTAAAAATTATTTGTTTTCCCAAAAGTACCCTTATCTCCCTCCCTTTCCCTTCAGGATGTGTGATAAGCCTCAAATTCTAACCTCCTTGAGACATGTTTTTGTGAACTCCTATGTATGTGCATGACTAAAATCTGTCTTTTCTCTTGGAAATCTGCCTTTTGTCAGTTTGATGTACAGTCCCCCAAACAATAAGCAAAAGAGGTAGAGAAAAATATTTTCCTCCCTGACAGTTTCAAAGCAATGGGCAATGGCCTCAAAGATAGTAGTATAATTGTGGATGGTATTTTTGGCTTAAAATTTTCATGAGACTGACTGAAATGCTTATACATATCAACGTACCATCTTATGGTAATGTATAAGGGAAGTTTACTTTTTTTTTAAAAGATTTTTTTTATTTATTTGAGAGAGAGAATGAGAGAGAGAGAGCACAAGAGGGGGGGAGGGTCAGAGGGAGAAGCAGACTTCCTGCTGAGCAGGGAGCCCAATGCGGGACTCGATCCTGGGACTCCAGGATCATGACCTGAGCCGAAGGCAGTCGCTTAACCAACTAAGCCACCCAGGCGCCCAAGGGAAGTTTAGATAAAGGGAAATTTATAAGGAATTAGAGGGAACTCCACAGGGCACCCAGTTCAGAGGTCAAAGATCTATAGAAAGTGGATCATCGAAATAAACCTGGGTCTAAATTTCTTACCTCTTTTTTTTTTTATGGTTAGTCCCTTTAGAGTTTTCCTGCTTAGGTACATACTATGTCTCTTATTATAGACTTTTTTATAACACCTTTTTGTGATGGGAGTATATTTAAATAGTTATATCTAGAATTATTAGGATATATGCAATCTTGATATGCATCTATGTTGGAATTTTGGAAGAAAGCCTAGGGTTTCACAAGCATATTGGTAGAGACTTTGTCCAAATGTAACTTTTCACGTGCCTGTGTCAAGAGTCCACACAAAATCATTCAGATAAGACCCTTAATTATAATCCTTAAAAATCCCTCTTGGCTTCTTATGTGTAATTGCCTCCACATCAAGAGATGTCAATTTTTATGATGATGTAAGAGGTAATGTTAGATTTTGAGAAGACTGAGAAATATATGGTATGCTGGAACCAGTTCTCATCTGCTTGCCAGAACCTACTGTGCCCATCTTTTCACTATTCAACATTCAAACACTGTAAATGAGTTCCTTCCTTCCTTCCTTCCTTTTCTTCTTGCCCAGAAGAGCCAGTTTTTAAACACTAGCATATTACTGGTCAATAACTCAGTTTACCAAATTTAGGGGGGGGTGTAACATTGTTCTTCAAGATGTTAACAGATGTGCCATGAAGAAGGTATTTTATTTATCATCAAATAAATTTGGAATATGCTAGATTAAATAAAGTTATTGTAAATATCCAAAAAAAAGGAGATAATGTGATATTTCTCTCATTTAATGTTATGTAAAATGAAAATTTTTTACTGGCACTATGTTCATAAAATATCAGAATGCTATAATACTACTTTTGGAAACAAAGTTAGCCTAACCTTTGAAAAATTTATTCTGTTGACTTTGGCTCAAGAATTTGTATTGATTACTGCCCTATTGCTGGCATGTATTGGAAAGATTGTAAAGTGTCTTAAGTTTCTGAAGCAAAACTGGGTTTCTTCTTCACCGAGATATCCTCTTCACTGAAAAAGCTACAGCTACAAATGATAAGGATAGAGGTAGAATCAGGAGAGTCTTAGGACAGGCTAACACAGTGCTGTGATTAAACCCATGGGCTTTGGAGCCAGGCTGCTTGGCTTTGAATCTCAGTTCTGCTACTCACTTGTCATGTGACTGATCAATTTACTTAACCTCTCTGTTTCTTCATTTTTTCTTCTAAAAATTGGAAATAATAATATCCATTACTGAGGGTTGTTGTGAGGATTACATATGTTATTTCATTTGAAACACTTAAAATAATTCCTGACACATTGCAAGAATTTAAAATTGTCTATTGTTATTGTTGTAGACAAAAGAAAAGAGCAATTTCTTAATAAATCCTATAAAAGATTTTGTAATAGTCAATATCACAAATCTAGGAAAACCTAACGTATCTCACATGCTAAAAAGCCATGAGGGAAACAACTTGTTTCTTCATGTATGAAAAAGTTTTGGCAAACATCTTCCAAAGGATACTTGCTAAATTTGAATGTCTTTGGTAAATGCTACCTTGGGAATACTTTTTCTGAAAATTTCATGTTTAAGATTTTAGTAAAAGATTTTGTAATTAAGTACATTTTTTGGAACATTGGATTTTTTAAAAAGACAAAAAGTTTCCTTATTAAAGATATTATCAGAGCTTTTAATGTGTTATTCTGCTTTGTAAGTAGTGAAGGTCATGTTGTATGCACCTTTCCTTAATTCAATTGATCAAGGGAAAGCTTTTTTGAAAAGCATGTCAAGGACTAATTTTGCATAGAAATATGTTTGGGAACAGGTGATCTAGACGATAAGTCCAGGAAATTGAAACATTTATTCAAACTAATATACCTTCTTGGGATTTTCCAGGATCATATTGATTGTATATCAATGAACATACATAAATTTCATGTCCTCCATTGGTACTTGATGAATTGAAAACACCAGGTTAGAAATCATGACAGTATGCTAGAATCTTATTTTTAGGGCATGTGTTTTCAGTGAACAATTTCAATAATATGAATTTGGCATTTTACTTGTTTTAATTCTACAAGTACATATTAACCAAATATGGGTAATATCCTTCTTCCAGTGTTTCTGGATGTGTCCAGTACATGTCAGTTTTTTGGTGTAAGATAAATAATTCCCACAACAGAGGCATAATTACCTCTTGTCCAGAGACATTTCATGTCAATGTCTCTATTAAAATAAACATTTCACATCATTTATACAGAGAGATCATCATAAAAATATTAATGAATCCACACTTTATTCCCTACATCTACATATTGAGGTCCTAATTAATCTTTCAATACCATAGAATAAACTCCTACCTCTGGATCTGACCATTAAGTAAATTACTGATTAAATGAAACACTGGTGGGACTCCTGGGTTGCTCATTCAGTTAAGTGACTGACTCTTAGTTTCCCTCAGGTCATGATCTCAGGTTCCCTGTCCAGCTCCCCGCTCAGTGGGGAGTCTGCTTCTCTCCCTCTCCCTCAGCCCCTCCCTCCTGCTCACATGCTCGCTCTCTCTTTCTCTCTAAAACAAATAAATAGATCTTAAAAAAATAATAAATGCATCAATGTTGTCCTATGACCACAAAAATTAATGTGGTGCTTCCCTTTGAATCAGGTGATACCTTATTTCCTAAAAGGGTGTGGTTGAACAGATGGTTGTTTAGCAAACTTAAATCTTCAGGACATGAGTAGGTGACTTCTTGTTTACCTTAACTGCTATTACTTTCTGCATACATATATCAGTAGAAAACAACACTGTCTATCTCTTCAAGGAATACAAAAACTAAAGCTAGAAGCACAGATACTAAAATTGAAACTAGATTGAATCTATAGGACTTCTGGTTGAAAATGATCCAATTCATGTTTCCCTGTTTGTTTTATTTTCATGATAACAAAAACTATAGTATATTTGACTGATTTCATCCTCATAAAGTTTTTTTTGTACACACCTCAGTTGTTGATCCATCTTTGTATGAACCATCAGGTGGTTGACTGTATGACTGGCACAGAGATCACTAAAGTTAAAAATGCTCTAGTTATTTGAAAGAGCACATCAATTGAGCACTACTGTGTTTGCCCAAGTCAGGGTGGATCCTAATTGCTTTGACAAATTTCCTGCTGGGAAATTGATCTTCAAAGATTTCTTAATGCCTTTTTTTTTTTAACCCATTTACTTCATTTTAAAACTTCAAAGTCTCCCCTTCTATTAATTATCACATATACTAGAAAACACAAAGAACAAAATGCTATGTTTTATTCATCTAAGCAGGGCATCTAAACACTAAGTTACAGCAAAGATTGGAACTTATTGAAGCAAAGGTCATCTTCTGTCAAACAAAACCCATAAGAGGCTTTTCTTTTAGTAGAGAATTCATGAATATTTTATCTGAACATTTCCATGAACTTGCTGTAAAAGCTATGTTTCTTGGCATTTACTGAGGATGTCAAAATCAGTAACTGTAATTTAAATATTTTGCTAAGATGCTTGCCAGATTCCCATTTAAAACATGCTTATTTTCCATACAATAGTTATCTAAAACAAACATTTCTAAATAGTTATTAACATTATAGACCTTTATATTATATAAAATCAAATTCTGCTTTCTTGTGTTTGTACATAAATATTATTCTTATTTTAATATAAATCTAAGAGTCTACTAGAAAAATAACAATAAAACAATGAGTGACAGAATTTCTCTACAAATGCTTCCAACGTTTAAGCAGTCTCTTGGGCTCCACATGGTGAAAGGATCTTAAATTGGTCAACCAAAAAATAACCATAGTTCATAACCTACTAAAGTTTTAAATTTAATTAGGCATGATTATTTGATGTTTCAGAATACTTGTAACATTTCCAAGTCTTAGCAAAATGTTGCATTTGCATATAATATACACATCAGCAAAACCTCTAAACCTGATAGCATTCTCATTTGCTGAAAAACAGAAATTATTTTTGAGTACTCACATGATTGTTCTCATGAAGAAGACATAGGAATTGAGTGAATATAAGATGTCTATCTCTTTAATTTGGCTATTCCATAAGTTTGTTGTGGCCTACTTAATAGGGGTGAATAATGTAGAATTCTTTTTTTTTTTAAAGATTTTATTTATTTATTTGAGAGAGAGAGAATGAGAGACAGAGAGCATGAGAGGGAGGAGGGTCAGAGGGAGAAGCAGACTCCCGATGCGGAACTCGATCCCGGGACTCCAGGATCATGACCTGAGCCGAAGGCAGTCGATTAACCAACTGAGCCACCCAGGCGCCCCTAATAATGTAGAATTCTTAAAAGTCAAATCTGGAATTAAATTTCCTTAACTTTGAATTCTGGCTCAGCAGCTTAACTCTTGGCAATTCACTTATTTTCTCAGCACCTCATTTTCTCATCTATAAACTAATATTAATAGCATTTATCTAATAGGGTTGGTGTAGGAAATTTAAGAAGATAATCTGCACAAAGTAACTAGATCAGTACTTGGGATATAATAGGCATCAATAGTAAATAAATAGGCTATTATTTTTATTATGCTAACAAGTCTTTTCAGAAAACTTTATATTAAATAGTTGTATTTTGAAGAAAAAATTATCTTATGTATTTTATTTGCCTCAAATGCTTTCAGGTATATTTCCATTAGAAAATTTTTTTTTGTTTATTTTGATTTGGCAAATATTAGCTAATTAAACTATCTATATTATGGGAGGATTGGAAAGTGTTGAAAATTAATAGAATTCCTAGTCATAGTAAAACCAAAAGTCTAAAATTAATAATAAAGTTCAGTAAGAAAATGCCACAATCTTGAAAGGGCAACTGATTAAATTGAAGAGAAAAAAGTACCTATGTGAAGAGGAACTTGCCTGTATAATCATGAATAAAATAAAACTCTGCTAAAAAAAACCTAATACATCTTTGAAATTACAATAAGTTATGAAGTAGATTGTTGTTTTAATGATGGGAAATTTCAGATAGTACATTTAAAAAGGAAATTTAAATTTTTCATTATTACAATATTACCAAGGTGGATATTTTGTTACATAAATCAACTGGACTTATTTCCTTATTATGTATTCTCAGACAGGTTATACTTTTTAAGTATTCTGTGACTAAATCATTTGAGTTTTTATATCTGATCCATTTCGTAGTTGAAATGTGTAAGTACTTTTTTTCTTTTAAAAGTATATGGGTAAACATTGAATATCTCAGACTCTTTTCATTTCCTTCACATAAGAAATGCAACTTGTCTGGGCATAAAAGTCTGTCATGATATTTCCCCCTCAGTACCTAGTGTCCTTAACTGTGAGCACAATTTTATGCACGTAAGTACATGTGCATATGCACTTCTCAAAGTAGTCAGTGATAGCAGAAAATAAAGAAGTTCATATTCTGAACTTATAGAATTTATTCTGATTATAGGTCTGACTATGTCAACAATGTTTTTTTTTCTATCACAAAACCCTTAAGATACATATATTTTTAAATCCTTATATTGAAGAAAAAAATATACATATAGGACCAAAACATGTTTCCAGATCATATCTAGACAATATAAATGAAGAAGTTCTTCTCAATGCATTGATCAGGTATTAAATTTTGGGATGACTCTTTCAGGTTTATCTTCAACTACAGCTTCTTCTTTGTTCTTCTGGATACTTCCTAAGGGGCATCAATGTGCTAAAATTCCTCTCGATCTTCCCATGATCTTGTCTCACTGATTTAATTACTTTTCTATTCCCCCAAAATGCTGAATGGCATTTTTCTTCTTACTTCTTGACTTTCTGATGGAATACAAACCTCTCAATTGATATCCCCAAAAAAGTGCACCCAGGAGTGCAGAAATGATTCTCCAATGTTCTGATTCAGGTCTTGCATTTCTGAATCAAAATTAAAATAGTGGGCTTGGTTCTGCATGTAAGGATCTTGGAAGTCATCACTCCATCTCAAT